>NW_007034697.1:0-102884 GCF_000164805.1 Carlito syrichta
GCCTTCTGAGTAGCCGGAATTACAGGCACGCGCTACCACGCCCGGCTGATTTTTTGATTGATTGTAGAGATGAGGTCCCGCTGCCCAGGCGGGTCTCGAACCCGCGGGCTCAGGCCATCCACTCACCTCAGCCTCCCAAAGGCGCGGGATGACAGGCTGAGCCACCGAGTCTGGCTGAGAAGTTTTTATATAAGAGGTCTCCTGCAAAACAACCTGTCTCGTCAAGGCTACTTGTATACACGGGGAAAGAAAGTGGAGTCGCTGTCTTGATGTCCTTGAATACCATCTCTGCCTTCACTTTTCCTTATGTCCTGGGTGACTCACTTCTTCATACAAGTGTCCCCCAACAGAATAATAAACAGAAGTATAAGCTGCCCATCCACAAAAGAAGAAGAAATATAAATGGTATACACATCCATGGAAATACATTCTATCCATTAATCAAATGAATACAAATTAAAACAGTGGTAAGACACCGTTTCATCTGTCAAATCACCAAAAAATTTAAAGCATGGCAACACTCTTTGTCAATGACTTGGAGAAAAAGACACTCTTTTATACTGTTGGTTGGAATATAAATTGATACAAGCTTCTTTGCAGGGCATTTTGACAGGAATATCAAAAGCCTTAGATCGATCTGTACATACCCATTGGCTCTGAAATTCCACTTCCAAGAATTTTACCTAAGGTAATAACAGAATTAGGGGCAGAGATTTAGCCACTGAAACGGTTATTACAGCAGAATTTATAACAGTGAACATTCAAGCAATGGATATCCAAAGGGAGTGAATATGTTAAATTATGATAAATTATAACATGAAAAAAAATATTGTGGTGTTTAAAAACATCTAATAGCATGAGGAAACTTAGACTAAAACAGAAATTGCATTTTTAAAAATATACACACATGAATGAAGAATAAAAGTGTCAATACCCAAAGAAACTAGTTAATATTATCTATCTACTTCTCTGTGTTGTCCAATAAACATGTAATGCTAAGTAACTAAAATAGATAAATTGAGGGCATGAATCTAAACACTCATAGTGATTTACTCTAAAGTGTGTTTGAGCTGAGGTTCTACTTTTATCACACCTGTTATATCCCATCATTTACTTGGATTATTAAGACATCACATTACAAATAATGGTTAAATGCTTAAAAAATTCTAGTAATTGCCTGAAACTTTAAATTCCTTAAATAGGTTCATGTAAGCAATTTGGTTCACCAATAGATACATTTTGTACCTGACACCTATACAATAGTAATTCAGTCACAGGAAATGAGACACCGTCCATTACAAGGGAATATTTTGTACTTGTCTTCTGCAGCAACTGACATTTCATTCAAGCACTTTTAAATCTCCAAGGAATCTCCATCTGTTGTATGTCAAAATTTTAAGTTCTCTCCTTGCAAACTTCAACACTTGTACATAAACAAGTTAGGAGGGCAAGCCCACTTTATATAAATTACTTTGATATTAACCCATTTGGTGTGAATAATTGTTTCACAAAGTAACAATTTCCCAAATGTGCAATATGCAAATCATAACTACCACCCTGGCTTTTTATAGCCTATTTCTATTTCTCATGGACATATCACTTGTAACTAGGTTTTTTGGTTCCCCTTTGTGTGTGTATGTGTGTGTGTGTGTGTGTGTATAAATATATATATATCTAAATTACTGCTTGATGTTGTCTCAAGAGTGTTCATTAAAAATTAAATCTGATGATATAATTTTATGTTTCAGACATGCATTTTGTTTTTAAGCAGAAGAGGTATTTAAGATTGCTAGTGCAAAGCCACGTGACAGTTACTAAGGTGAAAACACTTATTTTCTAGCTATTTAATCCTTAGGACAAAAATTATACACATATATATGCATATATACACACATAGATACACACATAAATATCTTTTATATGTATTTCATATAAATTGATTTATATATTTGTATATGTATTTTGTATATATGTGTATATATATACGTGTGATATTACACATTAAGGATCAAAGAAAAGAAATAAGAAGTTGCCTATGTTCCTACAGTGGTACTGTAAGTAATCCTGTAGTTCTGGCTCCAAAGTCAATAACTTCTTGTTTTCCATTAGACTCTGGATATATAAGCATAGTTTTAGAGTTTTAAAGAACTATTTTAAATAAAACATCAATTTTAGATAAGATTGTACTTTCCCGCAAAACTTTTGGTGGCTTGGACTCTCAAATCCATCAAATATTATCAATTTACACTCCACTAACTTGAATTTTTATGATTGCAAGCAATATTACACCGAAATGTATCCTTTTTTGTAAACCTTTTATTTAGTGAATATCAAACTAATTATGTACACAAAGTTGGGAGATTAAAAGTATCTTAAAAGATGAGAAGTCCTGGGGAATTCACAGTTCCATATGTTTATATTCTGTGGATCCCTCCAGCTCTTCTTCCTCAGAGGCCACACACTACTCATTTTCCCTTAATCTCCACTACCTCCGCCTTCTCCTTATTGTAGATGCTGAAATGTCTTACAATACACAAATATGTCTGCCCTGAATTCCCAAGCCCAGCTCTCTCCTCTCCTAGTTGCACTTAGGAGAAGATAATCTCCACTTGTTGGTGCCACAGTTTAGGTTTCAGTTCAACTTTCAATCCACTGCAATTTGACTGCCTTACCCATTACACAGAAGTAATCTTCTTGGAAGTTTTTTGTGTTTCTTTTAGATGGTATCCCACTATGGTGCAGGGGCTGGTCTCCAACTCTTGGGCTCAAGTGATCCTCCTGCCTCAGTCTCCCAAGTTGCTGTGACTACAGGTGTGGACCACCAAGCTTGGAGACTTTTGGAAGTTTCTTGACTCAGCTGGTCACACTGTGACTCTACTGTTGTCTTCTGTGAAGTGATATTTTGTTTTCTTGTTGCCTTTAAGGAAGTTCCCTCTTTGTTTCTTTTATTGGTGCTTCATTTATACCCTCGTGTTAAATATTGAAGAATTTGCAGTTTGATCTTCAGTCCTCTTCTCATTCTATTCTCTACTTTAGGGGAGCAGTTTAGTTCTGTCCCATGGCTTTAGACATCATCAAATACATATTTCTAAACAAAATATTATTGAATTTCATATATATACATATATGTATACTATACATATACATACATATAATTGCCCAATAAATCATTGTCCTTGTCTGAATTGCTAACTTTACCAGAAACAAAATAGTTTGACCTTCAACTTGGATTCTCCTGTCATTCCTCCAGTCTCTTATGTCAGGGAAAGCAGTCTTTTAAAAAGTCTTCCTTCTTCCCATCCCCATGCAATAAATTAATCACCAAATCTTGATTCTACTTGAATGGGTCTCAATTTTCTTCCTGCTTCTTGGTCCAAACTTTTATGTTTTCCCACTTTGACAAGTATAATACTCAAGTATAATACTGCCTAATGGGTCAGTTCGCTTCTAAGATTGATCTCCAAGTCCATTATTTACTCATTCAACAAAAACATGGCTTCCAGGTTTAGGTATTGGGGGAGGTAAGCAACGGTGAACAAAGCCATGTCTCCAAGGAGCTTATTCCTTTTGGGGCAATACAGTTAACAACCTACACTGCTATCAGAGTACTTTGCAAAATATAAACATGGCTGTACATTCCTTTGCATTAAAATCTCTCAGAGCCCCCCCATTACCTGAAGAAAAAAGTGCAAGTCCCTTAGTATCGCCATGAAGGGCTTATGGGTATGTTTTGTGGCAACATGTGCAGCTGCAACTCTGCGAGAGCTTTGGAACAGTCGGCAGGGATCTTACATGATCTCCTTCATTGCTTTGTCTGTCTTGAATTTCTACATATTCTTTACACCTCTGTTCCAATGCTACTCTCTTCCTTCTTTATGAATCATTCTCTCCTCTCCTCCCATTCTCTGTTGGCAACAATCTGCTCTGTGCTGAAATTGACTTTGCCTATTCTGTTGTAATAACACTTGCCATGTAAAAATCTAATTACGTCTACTTCCTTGTTTGCCCAACCAGCAGTGAGTGTTTAGAGGTCAGGGACTACATCTTACTCATTTTTGTTTACCCAGCACCTAGAACAATACCCAGCATCTATTATTCATTGAATGAACACTTAGTTGATATACTAAATAAGAAATCCATTCAATAAGTTATACCCAAACTTTATTCAGTTTGTAGTTTCTGTGTGACAATAATACTCAAAGTCAAGGCAACAGTCAACAGACATATTTAATTGTTCTTTTCTCAACTTTATATGGATTTCCATCCATTTTAATATGCATTGAAATAGCTTTTACATTTAGTTCATGTACAGTCTATTTATTTCGGAAAACTATCTCAAGTCAACCAATAAATATAAGAAAATTTTAATACAGTGAAACTATCATTTAAACAATTCAGTAAATAATGTATAAGCTTTTCACACATAAAATTATATGTGTACATAATATTAATAAACAGAATTATTATGACTTAAGAATAATATTCTTTAACACACAAAAAAAACTTCAGTTAGTTGCTCTTCAAACACTTGAATGCCCTCAGAATGGCAAATAAACTAAGGTTCTATGGCTCTAACACTTCTTTTTTCTATTTCAGTGATAATTACATCAATAAACCTGATTCAGCACTCACTGCTGTTCAATTCATTAATTAAAACAATTTTACTGCTACCACTGTGATTCTTCAAGGATATCAAAAACACATTCAAAAATCAAAATCGCATACATCATCAGTTTTGATATGTGCATAGTATACTTCACTTTGATTTCAACTCTACAACTAAAAGAACACTTAGAATTTAAACAGAATAGCACATATTCTATATACTTTAAACACAAATACTTAGAACACAAACTGAGTTTAGTAGAAATGGCGGTATTCAAGTGAAGCTGTCACGTTTTCTGAAAACTATTTTAGAACAGAAAAATATAAATATATATAAATACTTAAGTATCTAATAACAACATAGTAGTAGACTTTTTTTTTAATTCGGAGTCTCACTCTGTCACCCAGGTGCAGTGGCATGCTCACGGCCACCGCAGCCTTGAACTGTTGGGCTCAGGTGATCCTTTCGCCTCAGCCATCCAAGTAGCTGAAATCAAAGGCATGTGCCACCACGCCCGGCTAATTTTTTGATTTATTGTAGAAGTCTTGCCAAGTTGCCCAGTCTGGCCTTGAACCCATGGGCTCAGCAATCCTCTCACCTCGGCCTCCCAAAGTGCTGGGATTATAGGCATGAGCCACTACACCCAGCCACTAGTAGTAGACTTTGTAATCATCTTAATTCTAGTTTTATAATGCTAAATTTTAAAAGGATTTTATGTAAATAATAACTTACTATGCTCAAGAGTACCTTGTATATATCCACGAAGTAAATATATTTCATCCTTAAATGAAATATGGAAGCTTTTGCTCAAAGAATGACAAGTCGCTATTGAAACTATAAGTATATACATATCGAGGCAATGTAATTACTTTTATATATTAGGAACTATTTGACTGCACTTTGCAAAGCAGCACTTTAATTCTGAGCTTGATTTAGTAAGCGCACCAACATATTACTTTTGCTATGTTAGACATCCCAGAGCACTTAAAACATAAAATATGATTTACAACAGCAGACCATGCCAGAATTGACCATTACATGCCAGGAAAAGGCCTATGGTGAAATTTATATTCAAGTTATAGTTTAGTATGTGTAATAGAATCTCATAAAATTAGAATAACACTGAAATATATATATTTCTTACAGCAACGGACTTCCATCTTAATTCTTACTATCAGTTTCCAAAGTAGGATAAAGAATTCATGGATAAAGTCGAAGAAATGGAATTACGCTAGTGAGGCAAAAAAGTACAACTTTCTTCAAATTATCTTCAGAAAACTCAAATATTGTGAAAAGAGCCAGGAGAGAAATGGCATCTGTGTCATCCTAGAAGCATCAGAGGTACAAGACATAACAGGGTACTCCAAGGCCACAGGCAGTTCCCCCCAAATTCTTCTAGAATTTAATCTACAACAAAGAGCTGCAAGTTCTTTTATTTCCTCTTTCTCACCTATATTCAGTTGCTTAGAAAGAAAAGAAATTGCACCGCCACCTCTTCCAGAGAACATACTCTGCCTAGCATGGTAACTTGGATTGCAAAATAGCTAATGTTCTCTCTTTAGAGATTGATGTAAACTTATCACTACAATAGTTGATCAAACTGGCTTAAGGGGTATGTATACCTCTTTCCTTTTAAAATACAATAGCTTGATGTTTAGACTTTATCTGTCCATACAGAGAGTAGACTTTTAAAATACTATTTCAATGTTCTAAATGAATGTTCAATGTTCTAAATTCAATGTTCGATAAAAAGTGTATCAGCGGTGCAAAGCAAGTATCTATTACATTTACAAGGTCTGCACTTTAATATTTTACCCTTTTTTGCTTGCCGAATTAGCCCTTAATACTTCAGTATCATGCACAATAGTGTGGCATCAGTGGGGTCCTACAACAGGTACGTTGCTAAGACCCCAGGTGAGAAACAAAGTCTTCCTGGAATGATTTATTTTTTTGTGTGAACTGAGGAGCACCAGTTAAATTGCCTTTTAATTGACTGGCTGTCTAAGTAACATGCCTTTGAGGGAAACACTACTTTTGAAATTTCCTTTGGCCAGGAGGGGAAGGAGCATGTTACAGTCTTTGAAGTCTACAGCCATCAGACTAATTATCAGCACCATTCAATGTACATTCATTTAATTACAGTAAATTAAAAAGGATGTGGGGTTTTGGAGGAAAATAAGAGAGTCAATAAATGGTGACAGAAATTCCAGGCTGTGCAGATTATCAGTGCCTTTTCTGGAGGAGACCATGAGTTATCCCTCATCTTGCCAAAAGCACAAGAACTTGACTAATATGGATGGGAGAGAGGAAGGTAAGAGAGAAGAGGAGGAGAAAAGAGAAGGGACATTTATTGTGGGTCAAAACTATGGAGGCACTTGATATTGTTTATTTAAGTTAATCTTCATAACCACTTAAGGAGGAGATATAGTTGTCTTCCTTTTAGAACTAATAAGAAGAGCACACACCTACTTGGAACTCACTAGACGCCAGGCACTGTTCTAAGCATAATATGTTCCTAAACTCATTTCATTAATCCTCATAACAGCCCTATCCTCATAGGACTGCACACTATTTACTATTATCCTTATTTTATCCATATGGAAACTGTAGCATGGGAAGGTTAATTGATTGGCTGAAGGTCACGCAGCTGGGAGGTGGTGGTGTCCATGCAAAACTAGGTGGCCTGCCTCTGGACAGCACGTTCTTAGCAACTGCCCTCCATGTAGGCTCTTGAGGTCCCAAGTCATGATGAGGTGGAAGAGTAGTGCCAACTCCTAATCCGTCTGACATCAAAGGTCATCTTTTTCCAAGAGGCACTAAGAAGTTGAAGAGGCGAGGATACAGAGCGAGATGAGGGACCTCCAGGAGGAGAGGACCACACCTCTGGAATTAGCAGCACAACAGGCCAAGTAGTGAACAGACAGAAAAGAGAAGAACTTCCACTCTGGGTGATTCAGGAGGAAACAGTCTTATGGGATGAATGAAAGAATTTGAACCCTGACCAATGTGATTCTAAATACAGGAACTTCTACTGACATACCTCACTGCTGGATGACAAATATAGGCTTAGCTTTTTCTAGAAAATGATGCATGTGCAAAATTTTATTTATCTTACTTATGCATTTATAGCACAAAACCAACTTTATGCTATTTTTTTCCACTTAAACTTCTTTGCTAAATATCTTCATTGTCCCATTGTCTTGATGCACACAAGGCCCTTACCCTTCGTTGGATTTCCTGCACATCACTTGACACTCCAAGTTACTCTCCATGAAAACATTTTTAAAGCTTCAAGATTGATGTTTGGATTAAAAAGAAAAAAGCCCTTTGTTCCTGACGTTTAAATAGATAATTTGGAATTGAGATCAGATTACAGTACTTGCAAAGCTGGATCATGGGAATTCAGTCAGGGATCTTTTAACAACACATCAGAGACAGTCAAGATGCCTAAAATAATCCAGAACATACTGATAATTTTACCTTTGAGGAGGGTGCCCCATCGCATTTATTTTGTAACCTTTCAACCGCTTCCTCAAACTGCTGTTAATAGGTGGTCCCAAATCACTGCCCCTCCAGTATTCAGCCTGATGTTTGGTAGCTGACTTACAATAACGACACCACAACAATTAATACGTCAAGAAAGGACTTCTTCCATTTTCTTAATTTGGAACAAGATTAACATTTGGAATTACATATAAAATTTAAAGTGTTGTGACAAATCTTTTTTTTCTCAAAATTTATTTTAACTTCAAATCCCCATGGTTGATGAAGAGTTAGTTTTGCAAAAGAATAAATCTTATCACTTGTTTTGAATCTCTGCTAACATGGAGCCGTGTGACATGGTCCGAATGTTCTCTTACTCTTGCGGGATACCCAGGCCATCAAAATTTCATTAGCCTCACAGCAGTTCTAGCGTCTTCTTAACTTGAACTGTTGGCCTCTTTATCAATAAATAAATGAAATCTAATCCCTTTTAGTGACTAAATTCTTCTTTGAAGTTGTAACTAGAACATCAGGCACCCAGCTTGCATAATTTTACAAATGTTGAATTACATTTTTTTTCTGGGGAAAACAGTCTCATTCACAGTTATTTCAAATAATGAAAACAGTCGGGAAAAAAATCCCACATTAAACCAGATGAAAATACATCAGTGTCTGGTTCTTAAATTAGTTTTCCTTTGGTGAGTTATTTTACCAATGTCCTTTTCATTTCGACCTTTCGTGATATAATAGAACTTTCAAGGACATATCTCAAGCTAGTACAAAAATGAATAAAATTAAACAATGAAAAAAATTGAAGTGTCAAAGGAAAATATAACCAGAAAATCAATAACTTTTAAAGCTAGAGCAATTTACAATACCAGAGGAGAGTAGAATTGAATTAGTTTAGTAACTTGATATTAGAACTATTTGACTAGAAGTAGTAATAAAAGTACAAATATGTATTACTTTTGAGAATATTGTTTATGAAGATGTTAGAAGAAATTATGCATGATTGCAAATTTTAGTTCCTATTATAACCCAGCTTAAGAAAAAAAAACATAATTTTTTATATCAGGAAAACAAAATCCTCACTGCTCTTGTTTAATCCCACAATTCAAAATTATAAGATCTGCTAAATACTTCAGAAAATTATGTGTTCATATATGTTAATGTAATTAATTACTTTAAATAAAATCTTGTTCTTTTTGAGTAATCACTGAAATTTCACAACAAATAAATTAATCTGAAAAGTTCCTATGGACATATGTCTTAAATATACGAATAACCAGTATTCATCAAGACAGCACATCTATTTTATTTCCTCTTTTGTTTCTGTCCTTAAACTGCTCTCATTGGAAATTCTTAGACCATCAAAATGTTGTTTAAAGAAACAACCGCAGTCAAACCTTGGAAAAAGAGTAAACACAAGTGTAAGTCATCACTTTGGCCAGCTCAACAAACATTGCTTCTGACACTTTATCCTCTTAACTTGGCTGACCTGTTCACTCGCAACAAACGTTGTCAAATGTTCCAAATTTCAAGGCAAGGCCCTGAAGCTCTCTCCCTGCCTCTCTTCATTCTGTTCCTACCCACCACTTGGCGAAATGAGAGTGCAACTTTTCTTGCCTTTATGCCACTCTAAGAACAAGGTCTAGGAGATTCCCGGGTAAATGCATCCCTCCTCTGGTTAATAATAATCCATGTAAATGGAGAGAGGAGTGGTGTGAAAAACTCACAAGCCTTCCTCCTCTCCTTCCAAACATTCAGATATTATGCACTGTTAACTAACGGTTACAAAGTCTGTAGTTGCATATTTTCTGAAAAGAAATAGATACAATATATGTTTGGGAATTCACTATGAGACAGTTTCATGGCAGATATATAATTAAAAAACAAAAAATGTAATTTATATTTTACCAATACAGAGACCATACCAAGATATGTGTGTTTTTAAAGAAAGAGAAAGATGCCACAAAGGTTTTGGTTTAAAGGGCAAAATGACTCAATGTGAAAAATATTTAGTGGGTATGGCTATGGACCATCTATGATGCAGATAATCAGAACTGATGCTATTTTCCTGTTCCATTCTACCCTTTTCAATAAATATCACAAATTTTATTGTGTATTTGAAGAAAATAAAACGCCGGGTGCTACATTTGAATATAACCGTTGTACCTGTGACTGTTCAAGGAGTATTCTGTGAAGTGCAGCTGGACGGGAAGCAATATTTATACCAAATCGCACGTATTTAAGTTTAGTGACTTGTGAATCCACTACGAAAACTGGTAGAAACACAGGCGTTTGTGAGGTGAATGGATTCACTGGGAGAAATGTTGGCAGCCTGATTCTAAGACCCATTCTGTCTAAATAATTGTCCTGTTTCTTCTTTTGGATTGGACTAAAGCCAGCCTCCAAGAATGGACACTTCCAATATGAAGATCTTGAGTCTATGTTATCAATTGATCTTGACTTCCTTTGAATGCACTAAAGTATTCTACATAAGATAAGAAACTGTGTGGGTTACATTTGACTTTTTTTCGTGAATAGAAAGTCAACAACTCCTCAGCAGTGGGAGGCACTAGGTACCACTTCATGCCGTGACTTAGCTGGCTTGAAAGCCAACAATAGATCTGCTTTCCTGTTACAAAGCAAAGCTGACAAAGTGCCCAGTAAACAATACAACTGAAATGTCATTGATAAGACAACCATTTTTCTTTTCAAATGCCATGCAATTCTCCCACTTTAATTTTCTCTTTGCTTTTGCATAGCATTAATAACTAGACTGAAGGAGCAAGTGCACTTGCTAATATTAAAAGCTAAAAGAGAGATGATTTTTGTTTTCTGGTGCATTGGTGCTAATGCTCCAATTCTTCCTAGAAGCAGCACTTACTAGAAATTATGTTTTCTTTAAAATTTATTATTGCATATGAATTAACTGCTTAAAAAAAATTATCCTGCACAGGCAACAGGAAAAAAGTCTCAATAATTTAGAAAGTCATTTTCTTACAACATATAAAGCAGTTATTTGGATATCTTAAAATCCAATTTTTGTGTGTGGATTTAATAGTAATCCAGTCCGCAACCCACATCAAAGGACACACTCCCCCTCTCTACCAAGATTGCAATTGCTCTCATCATTTAGTAAGTTTAAAGCATGATCAAATTTGTTCTTCAATCACTTGAGCCCTGTTAATAAACTATTCTGTGTGTTCAATCATCCATTCTAAGATTCTGCAACTTCTTTGAGATATCTTCAAGAGGAATCTACAAAGACATCTTTGATTGCGAGATGGCTCTGGGGTAAACTTTATCAACACTTGATTTGCTACTCCACAGAGGACAACAGGTGACACAGTCCAAGATAAGTCAGTGCTAATCTTTTTTTTTTTTTTTTTTTGGTACATGATTAAATTGTTTTTCAAAACTATAGCTAACACATCATAGACTGCTTGCTTAATTTAACAATCTGATGTCAAATATTGATTTTTTTTTTCCAGGAAAAAAATGCATTATTCAAAGGTATTTCTTGGGTTCCACTGCATTAAGACAAAAAGAAATGAATAGGAAAGAAAAAGAAAGAAGGATGAGAAGAAGAAAGGAAGGTAAACATGCCTCCAGGGTCAATCAAAACAGACAGAAGCACTGAACGCCAAAATTATAAAGCAAAAAATGAAACTTACCATTCTCACTGTCGGACTTGTTTTCATGCTCCGTGTCTGTCAGGGTGAGGGCTGAGTTGGACCGACTTGACAGGCAGGAACTGCGGCCCGATTTGACCCCCCTGCCCCAAAGTCTCATGGCATGCTCTGGGGACATCACTGCTTCATTTTCAGTATCAGCATCTGACCCTGCACTGATAGAGTAGCCTCTGTGGGGGAGCCCCATTTCTGCACAAAATGCCAGTCCTCTTCGAGTTGCTGGTTCGCAAACGCCTAACTGCCTTAGGGTAAAATTCTGTCCTAATTAGGGGGAAAAAAAGATAACAACTAGTGAGTATATGTTTAGAGTTATTTTTATTTATTTTTACTCTTTTAAAAGAAAGTCTCTGAAATAAACACTCAAGCATTCAGGCTTTTCCCGCTATCAGCACCAGGTGTTGACATCAGCTTTGCATGGCCTACAGTCAAGGGGGTACAGTTACAGGAGGGTGGTCAGGGCCCAAACTTCAAGTTCCTCTGTCAACTATTTAAGCCCACAAGCACCTCCAGAGAGAAGGCAAATAAGGTGGCAACCGACCATGAAAACTCAACCCAGGAAAAGGATTAGTGACCAATGATAGAATTTTACTTAGCAGACTTGTGAAGTAATAGAAATTGTCAGAATTATTCTCTGGGTCCTGTCTTTAGACCTTAACTGTAGGATTTTTCCACCCAGATGTCACTCTTTTGGAAGAAAAAAAGGTTTCTCTCAAGAATGTTACTCATAAGGTAGAAACAGAAGCTTGGTCAGTTTCACGATATCATCCCACCTTAACTTAGCAAACAATATAAACATATAGTGTGTGTGTGTAAACACACTGAATTTGGGGATGCAAGGTCTCAAAAATTTCAAGTACATTTTGGATATCTTTGACTTTCTGGACTTTTACTTTAATAAACATCTGAAAACATATGTATTGATCAGAGTAAACCGATTTTTGCAAATAAAGTCACTCTAAAAATAAAATGGTAGTATTACGTATTTAAAAATTAATGACAAAATCAAGTTCCCTGAAAAATAAATGGCTGTGAACTCTGCAGGCCTTTACTAATAAATTGAGCATAATAAAACTCATGACACTGCAATAACTTAAAGCAAAAGTGTTTAAATTAGGTGACACTTTAAAATGACTGCTGTTATTAATGACTTTTCCAATCCTGTATTTACTCTTGAAGTTTCACATATGTTTTATGATACTATGGATGAGAAGAGAGAGAGAAGTATTTGCTTGAAGGATGTTTATATACGGCTCTTCCATTTCTTGTGTCTTGTTGACATGGTAGTTTCAGATTTAGGTACCAACCAGAATCAAATACACGTAAAGGATAATAGTATATGGAGACTGATTTAAGTGCTACTACCTCATAATCAAACCTTTTAAGAATATTAAGCATTTATATTACTCATAGTTTTTATTTTCCAACTTGTATCTTTTCAATACATGAACATTTTTAAGCTAATAGGCTGACATGAGAAACATACATCATATTTTTTAAAAGAGGGTGTTATAAATTATTTGTGATAAAATGATAACATGTTGACTCTTCTAAGAAATAAATCACACCTAATGGACATTGTAGTAAATACTGGGTTGTAACGATATTAGCACCCTCCAGGCCTCAGCACATTTTAACTAGTGTGGTTAATTGCTTTATTGCTGTGGTCATATCAGAAGTTAGAATCAGCTTTATCTCGGTCAGACTTCCAAATGGATTCCGACAATGACACTCATAAATAATGAAAATCAGTTGCTACAATTAGCTGCAAATCAAACTGTGCTGATCAGAGAGATGTGAATAAGGATCTGGACCAAAAAGTGTGTCAAAAAAAGAGAGAGAGAGAAACTGGAGTTCAGCTGCTTGTTGAATAGTGAGAAGGTGGGCAAGCTCTCTGAGGTAAGGCACAGTATTATCAGTATTTTAAAAGAATTAGTGCAGATTGTACTTATAAAAGTGAATCTAAACAAGGTCAATGTCATGGGTAATGTCAGTCAATGGAATTGCTAGGGAAGTGCTCACCTGCTGCTATTTACATGTCACATTTAAAATGGGAGAAGGATGCAAACATTTCAGTATTACCATTAAACGTACTGATTTTTCAAAATAAGAACACAAAATAATTTTTAACGTGAGAAAAATCAAGCCAGGCTCTGTGGCTGAGGTGAGTGGATTGCCTGAGCCCGCGGGTTCGAGACCCACCTGGGCAGCGAGACCTCATCTCTACAATAAATCAAAAATGAGCCGGGCGTGGTAGTGCGCGCCTGTAGTTCCAGCTCCTTGGAAGGCTGAGGCGGAAGGATCGCTGGAGCCCAGCGGGTCGAGGCTGCGGTGGCGGGGAGCGGCCACTGCACTCCAGTCTGGGCGACAGTGAGACTCCAACTCAAAAAAAAAAAAAAGAAAAGAAAAAGAAAAATCAGTGCTAAGATTCTCTGCATCTTCCCTCTGTTTTGGGAGGTGGCCACACTTAAGAATGAAACGAAGAGAGAAATTAAAAGACAGTAAGAACTCCTTTTCTCATCTCAGCAAGGTAACTTGAAACATTTTCCAAGTTATTGACTTTGCACACTATTGCCTCTTGATGCAAAAATCTATGAGGTGAAAGAAAGCAGAACAGTACAATCTTTATTTGTTATCCAGGTATGTAAACACAGTTCACTTTGCAACCAAATATGTAGCACACTGTCTCCATGAATTGATACGTGTGCCCCAAACTCCATAAACATCAGACATTTTGGAGTCAGAGTCTCACAGTGACCAAACTCTTGAATGCTGTTTCTAAATGCAAGCGAAAAAGCAAGCACAGCAGCAGGAGTCTGTTAGAGTTCCTTACTGAACTAAAAGTTTGTTTTTGTTTCCCCTAGGAGAGAAAACTAAACTTAGCCTCAGATGGACCAAGGTTAAAGCTATTCTCTAGCTCTGTTCAATCATTTTAACACTATTTTTTCATCTTTTAGAGCTGTCGTGACTTGGTTTAGGAGATGGTTTATGTAAATATGACTAGTATAAAGAAGAGCTAAATGAAAAATGGCTTAAAAAATAAATACCTTGGCAAACACAATTAATAATCATAGAGAAATGTATAACTTGAGGGTGGGGAGAGAATCATTTTCAAGTCAGTTTCAAATAGCAACATCACAACTAAAGTTGGCTTTTACTTAAGTAATTGCCTTTATTCAAAAATTTCCCTACTCCAGACCTGCCTCAGTGCTTCAGATTTTATTGTCAGTTCTTCCTATTGGTTAAGAAATTTTGTTTTTAGGACCTCTTGTTTTAATGCATACATCCCTGGGGAGATCTAAACTTAAAATTGAATAAATTAGTCTATTAGATTATTTCCCACAACCTAGCAATATTTAGCAAGATATGCTATACTTATGGAAAACATCTGTGGTTTTGACAAGTACAGGGAAGATGGAGACAAGAAAGGTACCTGACTGGGAGAAGAAACAGTTGGCTGAGCTATGGAGGAGGTGGCGGGGGGCTGGACTGGGCTCCTTGGGAGGAAGGCTTTATGACAAAGCAGAGAAGTGGAAAGAGACAGGCAGGACAAGGCAGCTGAGACACCTCTGGAACCAGGCAGAACACGGGACAATCCTGCTGAAAGTCAGCATTGGCTTCAAGGAACAAGCACTTTATTCTTATCTTCCACGGTTTATTCAGATTGGAAAGGTCTTGTGCTGTTCGCAATAATTCTAATCCCATTCTCTTATTTCATTCTTTGTCTTTTACTGTCTTTGTAGTTATTGTGTTTGGCCAGGACTGGCAAAATAAGTATCTCCTGAACGTTGAATTTTGGTAACCTTGATCAGCAGAGCCAACAACAGAGCTTCCCATTACAATTTGAAACACGACCAAAACAATAAATTGTAGCAAGAACAAAGTATACCTGAGGATGGAATTCATTGTGATTAAAAGGCAAGGCTAGTTTGGATTCGATTAGGCATTTTTGTTTTATGACACTCATAAATCTGAAAATCTATAAAAGAAAAAATGAATAAACACAACCTAGGCAGGTTGTATCTTTTTTTGAAGTTCACATTAAAAAAAAAAAAATAGTGAGGATATGTGACAAAGTGGAAAGGAGAGTATAAAGACAAATACTTCAAATGAGGTTGGCACACAGCACAGCTACCTCTTTAATAAAAGGGAATAAGAAAAATGGGCTGGCTACGTGGCCTTCTTCTCGTAGTGTCTACAACATAGAGCAGAAAGGGATATTTCAGAGTCGCAATCAGAGCAATGTTCACAAACAGACAACACATCTCCTATCTACTTATGTGAGGTGAATGGGAAAACATTCTACATAAAGGATGAGTCTCAGAGCTACATGGGATGACTTTGGCACCTTAGGGGAAGGGCATTCTCTCCCCTCTAATGTCTAGATTTGGCTTTCTCTCTCTCTCCCTCACTTATTTCTTCTTCTTTTATTTTTTATTTTTATTTATTTATATATTTTTTAAAGCAGGATTTATTGAGAGGACAGAAAAGCTCCCACAGTGGGAGGTGACCCGAGGGGGCTGCCCTCTTCTTTAAAAAAAAGAAAAATAGCTTTATTGAAATCTACCTGACACACCATATAACATACCCATTTTTAGTATATAATTTAAGGTTTTTAGCATATTCATAGAGTTCTGCAACTATGACCACAATCAATTTTAGAATATTTTCTCATCCCCAAAAGAAACCTCCTACCAATTATTAGCGACTGCTCACTTTCCTCTTCCCCGTAGCCCCTCCCAGCCCTAGGTAACAACTAAACTATTGTGTCTATAGATTTCCTATTCTGGACATTTAAAATAAACAAGATCAGCCGGGTGTGGTGGCTCAAGCCTGTAACTCCAGCACTTTGGGAGGCCAAGGCAAGAGGACTGCCTGAGCTCAGGGGTTCGAGACTAGCATACACAACTTGGTGAGGCCTCGTCTCCACAAAAAATCAAAAAACAAGCCGGGCATGAGAGTGCGCGCCTGTAGTTCCAGCTACTGGAAGGCTGAGGTTGAGGCTGCGATAGCCATGAGCATGCACTACAGCCTAGACAACAGAGTGAGACTTTGACTCAAAAAAAATAAAAAATAAAAATGAAAAGAGATGCTACAATATGTGATCTTTTGTGAATGACTTCTTTCATTTAACACAATGTTATCAAAGTTCATCCATTCATGTAGCATGCATCAGGACTTCGTTATTTTTTATTGTTGAATAACATTCCATTGTATGAATGGACATACCACATTTTACTGACTATTTGTCAGTTAATGAACAGCTGAGCTGTTTCCACTTTTGGCTATTATGAAAATGCTTCTAGGAACATTTGTGCACCAGTTTTTGTGTATACATATGCTTTCATTTCTCTTGGGCGTACACCCAGAAGAGGAATTACTGGGTCATACAGTAACTCTTATGCTTAACCTTTTGAAGAACTATCAGACAGTTTTCCACGGTGACTGCATCATTTCATATTAACACTAGCAGTGTATGAGAGGTTTAATTTCTGTACATCCACACCAACACTTATTATTATCTGTTGATTCTCTTTTCTATACTTCAGTAGGGCCTGGAATTTACAACGAGGAATTCAAATACAGTTCATTAATGAAATTTAGGGGACAAACAAGAATCACTGTTCCTTTAAAAAGAGTTGATTCTGTGGGTCTGCTACGCAAATTTGTTAACATTTTATTCCATCATTTTTTCTTTTCCTTCTATTATGCTGTTTGATTCCTTATAAAATATTTTTCTATTGAAAACAGGAATACTCCTTAGCTCAGAAACTCAACCTTTAGGATTATAGCCTATAGAAATAAAATCGCCTGATTGTAAACATACAAAATGCTTACTTGATACAGTATGGTTGCAAAACTTTATATAACCTGAATGTTTGCCAGAAAGAGATTGGCTGAAAAAGTTATATATCTGTGCTATGGAACACTGTGAGGCTAGCATAAAGAATGAGTTTGGACTCATCCCTTCATATCTGGAGGGAAGCCCATTCATATAAATTTGAAATTTAAAAAATGCAAGTTTCAGTATCATGCCATTTCGGAAACAAAGAAAGAACCAATAGACTATATAAGTACTTATGGTTTGAGTATGAATAAAAGTGAGGAAGTATTCATATCAATTAGAAGGGATTATAAATAATGGAAATTAGTAATTTTCTATTTGATGGTTTTCCATTTTTATTTTTCATGATAATTATTCCAATACGTTTTTTAAAAATCATAAAGAAAAAGTACAGTCCATCTTCTTTTTTAAAAAATAAATATATTTTCTTGATTTGCTGTTTAATAGTTTCTATTCGCTAATTAGAAATTTAATTTATTACCTTTTCTTGGGGGAAGCTGGGTTTTAAACCCCTTCCTCATTTATTGCTAGGAAATGGAGTAGTGTAAGAGATCCGGGAGAACTGTTTTCCTGCATTTCAGACCTTCTCTTTTCTTTCATCATGTATAGATGGTGTTTAATAACCATTCATTTCTCCCACAGTAACAAACCCCCCAAAATGAGTTGAAAAATGAACGGAAGAATCAATATAAAGTGCATGCACAGGAATAAAACAATCTCTAATTGTCTTTGGTTTTCGTAAGCTTGAATGAAATTATTTATTCTTTAGGCATGGAATGAAATTCTTCCACGAGTCACGCAAAACACAAAACTACAAACTGGGCAAACATTTCTTATTATGTGCGGGTGGAATCAGTGGCATCGCTTTCCTATGCAGACTTTCTTTTTTTGTTGTGTTTGCAAAATGTCAAGAAAGAACACACAGTAATAGAAATATGTGTAACTTTATTTCTGAATGCATATAGGACACTCCAAACTCTTTAACCTTCTCGTGTTAAGTTTGTCACCATTTGAACAGAATACTCATCCTAGAACACGTGAGAGAAATTTCAATGAGGGCACAAATCTTTACTTATCAGGTGTTGGGTCTCAAAAAATACCTCCAAATGAGGCCACAGCCGCAGTCTCAGAAGGGAAAGTTTTTCTCTGACATTCTCCTGCTTTCCTGTCTCTCAGTCTCATTCTTCCCCAAGGCTATACATAGAAATCAGAATCCTTCTTTCCCAAGGCAAGTCATAGAAACTAGGACCCCTTGGCCCCAAAGCCAGTCCTAAAACTTAAAAATACTCTATGTAAAAACTGGCCATAAAGAAGCTGAGTTACCTTATTTAACTATAGGTCATAAGACACACCCTTCCCAATTCCAGAGAGGGTCCTGCCCAACACCTACAAGGAAAGAGTGCTGCTCAGAGAGGCCAAAAAGAATCTAGACAGATGGGTCTTGTTGGTTTTCCCCACCCAGTCTATGAGCATTAGATCCTACCCTTTTTGTCCAATCGTGTTTCTATGCAGCTGTCCATAAACTTTGGGTCTTTGTTCTGAAAGCTCTCGTGTATACATGTTAAATAAATGTGTATGCTTTTTCTCTTATGAATCAGTCTGCTGCATGGTAGTGTTTTTTTTCAGTGAAACTTTAGGGCCTATGGGCCTTGGCTCCCACATGACAATCTGAACAGAATACCCACTTTTGAACTTGCAACAGAAATTTCAGTGAGAGTACAAATCTTTTTTTTTTTTTTTTTGGTGAGTAACTAGGAATTTATTAGATGATAGAAAAGCCTATAGCAGCAGGAGTGGTCCCAAAAAAGCTGCCTGAGAGTACAAATCTTTACTTATAAGGCCCTACAAAAAACTATGCTTTTAAAAATGGACTTAAAGTCCCACTAAATATCTTAACTTCCCCATCCATTTTATTGCAGGCATAAAGTGCAAATACCTGAATATTTGCCAGCTACTTACATTATTTATCTATCAATATGTTAACATCCATAACCACATACGACAACCTCAGATTTCTAGAGGACACTAAAAATGACCACTGCACACCATACATATATTCCAGTTTATTCCTCAAAACACAAGTTTATTGGAAGCCATTGCAGGGTGTCTTCCAGCAATCATCCCAAATATAGTATTCAATGGAACTTCGAGGCTGGGCACTAAGGTGAACTTGATGAGATGGGTGAGAAGGGAAATGCCTGGGAATATTTGCAAGCTGAGAAAGCAGGATTAGAATGAATGGCCCTGGAGAAGATGTATTTTCTTCCAGATAAGATTTGTGTGGCCTCCAGGAGAAGATGAACATATAAATATTGAGTGGAAGGTCTGGTAGCCCGAATGAGAAAAATTAGGTCTGCTGACTTGTAAAGAAAGAGCATCTCTTAATCCCATATCATAAGGGATTTATAGACCCAACAATAAAAAAGTGATCTTAGCAACCATTTGTAATTCGAGAAATAACTTTAAAAATGGTTTTTATCAAAAAAAGTTTCTGAAAATAAATTTGCTTCTTCTTTGTACTCAGTAATCATTTCTTTAGAACAATTCAAGACCTGGGGATGATAATATGCCTGCAATGTATCTGCTGATATCTGATAGTCAAATTGCAGTAGATATTGATATAAATATGCCTATGGTTTGGCATAAAGCAGCAGGTGTTTAATAATTGCGACTAAAGCGGCCCCGCAGTGATTCACAATGTGGATCCGAAATTGGCAACGTGGCAAGGAACCAGATACAAGTTCAGTAGTAAGCTGAGGGCTGGAGACATCAGACCAATAAAGGCCGAGGCAGGGGGAAAGGATTACTCCCACTGTGTCCTGAGGAGGGCTGTAAGCTACATCTATCTACCCACACCTTCTGGTAGGTAATCTACAAAGCAGGTTGGCCTCCAAGCCTGAGAGAAGCCCTCGCCTACTTAACAGCCAAAATTAGTTAACAATCAGGCAGGGGCGCAAAAAGAGGGAGCTAAGAGGAAAGCCATTAACATGAAACAATGATAAACTGGAGCTATTTAACTTGTGTCTTTAAGTACAGAAATTTCAGGTTGAGTAAACATGACCATCTAAATCCTTTAATCCTGCCGCTGACATTTATAGTGACTGAGAAGGATTAATCATTTTGATCTCTAAATGAATTATTTTAAGCAGTTAATATTTAAAAGTAATAAACTGGAGTTTCAGTAATTAGCCCAGTGGATCTGATTAATGTTTCAGGTTTTGGTCTCTTTCTATTAAACCCTATTCTTACAAAAGTAAGTTTTCTCAGCGACAGTATTTCAGAAAAACATGAAAAGGGGTTTCAGATTCCTTTCGTTTTTGTCTGCTGACAGAGGTGAGGGACAACACCAGGGAAATGAAAAGTTTGGGGTCTAACTGGAAATTCATGGCAGCATTAAGTGCTGAATGGTAGGACCATATGGTCATATTTCTTTTGAAGTCTAGGATCAGTTCCCATTATTCACGATAATGGCATCCAAAACTAAACTAAATCTCAGTCTTTAAAATTAAAAGCATTTTCCTCTTGGCTCTCAAATCTTCCTCTTTCACAATTCCAAACATGTCTGAATGGTTAATATATTTTTATAATGCAAAAAAATACAAATAAGTAAAATAAAAATAAGAAGAGTAAGAAAAATAATTTATTCCATTTCACTTTCAAAGCAGAATAAACTGGTGCAGAGACACAGAATTAGTATATTAATCAAAGGAGTTATGAATACTAGTTTTACATCTGCCCAATGTTAGCAGTCACATTCTAAAGTTATATGTACAACCTTCATGTTCCATATTTAAAAAATATGAATTTGATTCTTCTGACCTATCTAGAATAGACCACTAGAAACATTTAAAAACTGCATATTATTTTAGTAATGTTCTATTAATACAACTAGTTCCCCAAAAGTAATGTCTATCTAAGAACTTATAAGGAGTCTTTTTTCTATTTGGAAACTGATGAAAATTTTGGAAAGCCCTGGTCTCATCTATATGTCACCAATTCTTCCTTCCTCAGCACAGTCCTGGATATGTTGTGTATGCTACTATCTTCACGGGCAAAACATCTTCATCCAGCAAAACACTACAGTGCAATGGCAGTGGAGAAGACTGTGGTTAAGGTTCACTAGAGACAGTCTGAATCTCCCCCGGCACCAGATGAAATCTCATCCAGGCTGAAGCCAGGTGAGGGAAAATACAAACCCAAAACTTGTCATCTTCAATTACAGTTGTTTGAACATGCCTAGTTTTGTTTTTGTTTTAATTATTACTATTTAGGCACTTTTAAAAAAATCGTGTGCCATTTGCTGAATATTTAGGTTAAGTTTTCATTCAGTGAAATACACAGATCTAAAGTGGACAACCTTCATGAGTTTTAGCAGATGTATCCACCGTGACCCCAAACAGGACATGGCATTTCTCCGCCATGCCCACAGAGTTCTCCTGTCTCCAGTCAACTCTCACTTCTACAGGCAACTATTGTTCTGAGATCTTTTCCTGTAGATTAATTTTGTCCATTCTTCAACTTTGTATAAATGGAGCTGCACAGTATATAATCTGGATCGTTTTGCTTAACAGAATGTTTTTTGAGATGCTTTCTTGTTGCATGTATCAGTAGTTCATTTTTTTTGCACCGCCAAATTGTATTCTATTGTATAAATATACTACAAGTGTTGTTTCCGTTCTCCTGGTGATTCCATTTGGGGCCTATTGTGAAAAAGCTGCTATGAACGTAAGTTTTTATTTGCTTTGTGTAAATACTTAGATGAATTGCTAGGTCAAGGAGGAGATGTTATTTTAAACTTTATATAAGGAATTGGGCTCAGCACAGTGGCTCACGCCTATAAATCCCAGCCTTTTGAGAGGCTGAGGTGGGCAGACTGCTTGAGCCCAGGAGTTCAAGAACCAGCTTAGGCAACACAGTGAGACCTTGTTTCTACAAAAGAAAAAAAAATTGCTGAGCATAGTGGCATGTATCTGTAGTCTCAGCCACTTGGGAGGCTGAGGCAGAATTGCCTAAACCCAGGAAGTCAAGGCTGCGATGAGCCATGATCATGGCCCTGCACTTCAGCATTTGGATTACAGCTTGGTGATAGAGTGAGACTCGGACTCAAAAAAAAAATAAAGAAAAATTGTCAGTTTCAAAGCAGTTGTGCCATCTTACATTGTACACTCCCATCAGCAATGTGTAAGAGTTTCAGTTGTTCCTTATTCACCAGTATTTGTGTCATGGATCTTTTTAATTTTTGGCATGTTCTCACTCATAAGTGGACCTTGAACAACTATTGTGATACTGTAAGTAAGGGATTGAGAGTGGGAAACTGTCAGGGAAGGGGGTGGGGTGGGATTGGCAGTAGTGGGAAACTGACAAGGGAAGGGGGGTATACCTCATCAGCAAGGGTACCTGCATAATGAACATTTGCATACCTAACCCCGAATTGTATCCCAAATATTTAAAATTTAAAAAAAAATTCTGGCATTCTAGTGGGTGAGTGGTAGTATCCTGCTGATGTGTAGAAGCTCTTTCTAAATTCCAGATACAAGTCGATAGATGTCTATCATAAATGGACAGATAGATCACTTTCTTTCAGACCATGATTTACCTTTGAATTATCTTAAAAGTATCATCTAGTAAGCAGAACTTTAACATGTCTAATTTATCATTTTTTTCTTTTATATTTATTCTTTTAAAGATATCTTTGCCTACCTCAAGTTTGTGATGATTTTCAAGAACATGCTAAGCTTTTTGCTATGATTTTCTAGTGGAAATTAGAAAGATAAAAGAGTAGATTAGAAAAATGATTGGGATTTGACTCTAGTAGTGCCTGGCTCTGTAACTTACCAGCTATTGTTTGAGTGAACGTTTTAACATGTCCGAGACTCAGTATTTCTCATCAGTGGAATGGACTTAGAGGATCTCAAAGATCTCCCAAACATATAAGTTTATAAAGAGGCAGAAAGAAGGCAGTACAATGGAACATAAAACAAAGCTAGTAACGATAGCCTTAAGAGTCCAAGGAGGAGGAAGGGAAGAGAAAAGACCTTGGGTAAAAGTATGATTCACAACAGTTAACATTTCCTTTAGTATCAGGAAAACTGAGCATCAGGACTGCATGGACATTGACAAGTGATATCTGGCCATCTTGAAAGGTGCTTCTCTCCTTGAGTCCCTAAAGTGTAGAACTAAGCTACTGTGGTTCTGAAGCAGGTATTATTATTTTTTTTCTGCCATTGACCTTTGGTGATTTCAGATTGGAAGCTTTTCTTTCACAGCCTGATTCTCCATATGTAACCTCCATGAATATTTGGCAATTTTTTCTTTTCTTTCTTTTAGTTTTTTTCTTTTTCTTTTTGGTAGTTCTATGGATAGATTTTTGTTGTTTATTTCATATACTTTCATAAGAGTTTTGAAAGAGCTATCCATATTTTTTTTTCTTTTGCTTCTTCCTCAACTTCACAACTGTGCATGAAGTCCTCACTTTAGGAACGCATTGTGTTTAGAAGTTGATAAGAATCGGTATACGCGTCTCCACGAAAACAGTATGCAGGGTGCCTGGATGAACATGCAGGACTATTAAGTTGTTGTTATCCCAGTGAAGAACTAAAGGAAGCCTAGAGCACAGCTTCTACATATGAGATGGTCTCTGAAAACGTACTCAGAATTCCTCCTAGGATGACCTCTCCTGCAGTAGCCTCTTCCATTTATTTCCTGCTTACCAAGAAGCCAGGAGGAACTTCTTAGGTAAATCGCGGGGCACATGAATGCTCAATGGAGGCTGCAGGTTAGGAGGTGTGCAGTGGGGAAATGTAATTTGGGATTAGCTATCACCCTTCCCACACTTGTAGGAAGCTGACTTGCCTTTTCATATGTTTACTGATCATTTTAATGAATCGTCTGGGTATGCCATTTCCTCACTGGGTTGCTTTTCTTTTTGTTTTCAATTTGTAAAAGTCACTCAGTGTATTATAGATGTAAATTTTAAATATGTCACAAAGATTATAAATATATAATCTCTCCAGACAATGATTTTGATACTGAGTATTTTAATTTACATATAAAAGGTTTTAAATAAAAAATAATCATTTAAGCCTCTTTTCTTCTGAGTTTTCTTGTTTCCATTAGAATGGTCTCTCCTACTCTGGGACTGACCGTATGGCTTCACAACTACTTTTCTCTTTGTCGCTTTCTGTCACAAAGACTGGAAAGAAAAACAGTACATGTTTCCTCTTCTTGTGCAGCTAAGTATGGTCATGTATAGCAGTTCTGAAGCAAGAGAGGTAAAAAGAAGTCTGGGCAGGGGATGAGCTGGTCCAGCGTAGAGAAGGCTTTCTTCCCTTTGTGGTCATTCTTACTCCAGCAGGAATATGAAAGCACAGCAGTCACTTGGGGACCCACAGGACAAAAATCACAAGCTAAGGACAGCAAAGCAAAAAGGACACAAGGAATCTGAGCCCTGGTTGACATTTTTGAGCCCTGGCTAGACAGTTTATCTCTGGACTTCTTGTCTTGTAAGAAACTAATTCTCTCAGGTGTTTAAGCCACTGTTTCGGGAGATTTCTGCTACTCATGACTCAAGTCATCCCTGTCTTATTCAGTCGCCCAAATTAACTTCTAGAATTCTCATTGCTTTATTTTTTACATTTGTCTTTAATCCATCTTAATTTATTTTTGAATATGCTGAGAGAGATGGGTCCAATTTTATATTCTTCCAGATGGATAACCAGTTGTGCCAGCACCATTTATCAAATCCCACTGAAGAGAAAAACCATTTTTGTTTTATGTTAAATTCCCTATCTACTAGGATCTTTTTCGAAATTTTCTTCTATTCTACGGCTCTACTTGTCTTATTTATGCCAATACCATATAGATGTGATCGCAGCAGCTTCACAGCACTTTAGAAAATCCATGTTAAGGTCGTTTTATCCTCACTATTTGACTTTTAAATATGTTTTGGCTATTTTCAAACATTTGAAAATATGGGTTTTGAGAATCACTTGAATTTTAAGATAAATTTTAAGATCACTTACTCTACATGAATTTTAAGATCACTCATTCCAGTTAAAATTAACCCTAACCTATTGAAATTTTATTTGATCGTATTGACTTTTATGCATTTATTTTCTTTAATTTTGGGAGAATCGATATTCTTATGGTAGCAGTCTTTCCATACTCAAACACTGACTGTCTATTTATCCAGATCTTGCTTTATGTCTTTGAATAATATTAGATCACCTGTCATGCTTGCAAAACTTATTCCAAAGAATTACACGGTGTTTGTTGCCCTTGTGATAGGATGTTTTTTCCTGATTTCCAAATTTAGCCAGTTATTGCTTAATAATTGCCATAATGCTTAATACTAGCATATTTCATACACCAGGCATAATTCCAAGTAGTTTACATATATTAGCTCGTTTTACCCATAATGAACTACAGCACAATTTGCATATAAGAAAACTGAGGCCTAGAGAAATTAGGTAACTTGTCTAAGCAAGTTACTTGGCCGAGATAACCTGCCAGACAGCTCGTGAAAGGCAGAACTGCGATTCACACACAGGTCATCTAGATCTTAGAACCTAAACTCTCAGTTATGATGCTTTCCTGCCTGTGCTTTCTATATGTCTAGACTGTATTCATGCAAGTTCCAAATTCACTTCAAATTCTATTGTTTTTATTTCTAGAGATACATGTCTTTGTCTTTTTAATGTGTACAATCATATATATTCCAAAAGTATTGATTTTAACTTTTTCATGCATATGTGTGTATATATATATATATAATATTTTTCTTAGTGCAATTGCTAAAACATCTAAAACAATTTTGAATAGTAATTGTGAGACTAGGTGAACTCTTCCTATGTTCCTGATTTTAAGTGAAATGTCCTGTGATCTCACCTTTCAGAATGCTGCTTAATTTTTTTGAATGCTTGTCTTAATTATATCATTTTTAAGTGGTTTTTTCTTCTTTTTTTACTTAGTGAGTTTACTTGAATAAGGAATCGTTCCTAAATTTTATTCAAAACTTTTTAATCATCTACTGATAAGATCATAGTTTTCTGCTTTGATTTATTAATCTAATTATGTTAATAGATTTCCAAACATTGAAAAGTCCTTGCGTTATCAGCAAGGATTAGTAAGCACTGTTATTAATTTGGCCTAGTATATTATTCTTTTCATATATTGCTGATTTGTAAATGCAAATAGTTGTTTAGAAATGTCACACATATATTGGGAAGATCTGGCCAATAGTGCTTATTTTTTGTACTAGTTTGATCAAGCTTTGTTGCTAAGGTTATGCTAACTTCATAGTATAAAATTTGACGGCTTCCATCTTTGGGGAACTGTGAATAGCTTTTAAACACTGGACTTAGTTGTACTTTGAAGGTTATGTAAAATTTACCTAGGAATCCATTTAGATCTTTTTTTTTTTTTTTTTTTGAGTTGGAGTCTCAGTCAGTCTCCCAGACTGGAGTGCAATGGCCGTTCCCAGCCACTGCAGCCTCGACCTGCTGGGCTCCGGGGATCCTTCCGCCTCAGCCTTCCAAGGAGCTCGAACTACAGGCACGCGCTACCACGCCCAGCTAATTTTTGATTTATTGTAGAGATGAGGTCTCGCCAAGTTGCCCAGGCAGGTCTCAAACCCGCGGGCTCAGGCAATTCACTCAGCTTGGCTTCCTAAAGCGCAGGATTACAGGTTGAGCCATGAGCCTGGCCTGGACCTTTTATGTAACTCTTCTTTTAATCAATTTTCTCATTTCTTCTGAAATAATTGGTTTTGACAAGTTTGCTCCATGTTATAAAATCATGTGGGGTTAATCATATTTTCTGAGAAATAATACATTCTGTAGATTTCCTCCAATTTAATGCTTGCAATAAATCCCTTTTAGTTGTCCAATCTTTTCAGTATCTTTCCTTAATTTTGTTCTAATAATTCCTTAATGAGGATCATGAGGGGTTTTTTAATTTTATCCATTGTTTTTTAAAAAATAGCTTTTTTGTTTGTTTTTAATTTGTTTTGTCTCGTTTATTTTCCAGATATTTTATTCATTTCTTAAGATGCATATGTACACACATATACACACACACACATACATACACATTGTGCCTATCTTTTTTGTAGCTCTTTATTCTTTAAATATATTCTAATATATTTTTTCTATGATTATGGCTTTCATTGTCTCCCACAAATTTTGGAAGTAGAATTTTATTTTCATTGTTTTCTATTGCTTCTTTTCATAGTCAGGGGACATCATAACCCATAGGGAGAAAGCATTTTGCTATTTATTTATAATTTTATGATAGGACGTTTTGGCTTACAACATCTTTGCTTTTCTGAATTTTTTATATTTCTTTTTGTGGCCAAATACATAATTGATTTCAGCAACTAATACATAGGAATTTTTTTAAATGGCATCATTTCTATGTGACAGTTTCAGATTTTAATATGTATATCTTAGCTAAAATTTTTAATTAATATATCACTGCTGTCTTTTTTCTGCCTTTTAGATCTGCCTGATTCTGGAGGAGGTAAATCAAAATATCCCCCATTCATGTGTGTTATAACCTTTCTTTTTCTTCTAGTCATTTTTGCCTTATAAATCTAGCTACTATATTATTTAATGGATTCACTTTAAAAGTATGTACTCATCCTTCTGTACAGTGCATCTTGCATCACCTACTCAATGGTCCTCTTTATCCTGTTTAGAGTTTGTAATCATAAATTCCATATTTCCTGACATTAATGCTGCCATTCTCGCTTTCTTTCTTTTTGTTTATATTTACCTAATATATATTTATTTGCAACCATTTGTTCTTACCATTTTAAGTATATTTCTTATAAATACCAATAACTTCTATGAACCAATTGAATCATTTATGTCCTAATTCAGTACATTTATATTTTAGGTAATATGTAATATAGTAGATTTGATTCCTTCCATCTTGTTTTATGATTACTTGTGAATTTTACTTGTTTCTTCCTCTTTCTTGGAGCTGTTTTTGCTAAACGGGTCAGATTGCTATTCATTCTCTTTTCCCCTTTGCTTAATTAGGTAGGTCTATTGTGCTTTTTTCCCCCCTATAAATGATTACCTTCCCTTTCCTGACATTCATATTCAAATACATGTTTTTCATTGTTACATGAAAGCAAGATAGCAATTATTTCCCTCCACTAAAGCTGTATTTCATAACTGTTTTCCCCTCTTCCTCTTCAGATGAGATGAGATTCTGGAATACTTTTACTTTCCCTAACACTTTCCTATAACTATTAGATTTTGCTGAGATAGGCAAGCGTTTTTAGTTTCAGCCTTCTGTTGAGGTTTTCCTTGTAATGCTTCTTACACACACACACTTCCAGTTGCTCTGTAATCATCATTTGAGGTTTAACTATATATACCACAAAGTTGATTTCTCATCACGGCTTCCTCTTCTCTTTATCGGTGATTCTGATTCAGTTGGTATTCCTTCTTGAGTACTTTCTTAGATGGTGTATGTGGTTGACACAGTCTCTGAATCTTTTTATTCCCTAAATATCTTTCATTTACTTTGAGAGATGAATGATATTTTGGGGGCTGAGGACATGCTACCGCAGAATATGGCATCTTGGCATTTGAGAAAACAGCAGAAGCAGAAAGGCAACTCTTGCCCTTCTCTGCTGAAGCAGGTTATCAGATCCTCGCTAAAGAGGCACCTTTCCCATACTAGGAGGAAGGAACATCTTTATCTCTGAAGACAAAAGGACACAGAGAAGAATCTGAACAAAATGGCCTTGCTAAGCTCCCCCCAGAAGATTACTATTATACCCTACACTCTTTATGCAATCATACTTCTCCACGACTAGTCACCTCTTCATCAAACCTAAGCATAAAAGTACACAAGTTTACTTATTTGGGTATTACTTTCCTTATGAAGGCTCCTTTATATGAAATAAGTATGTATGCTTTTCTCTTGTTAATCTGCCTTTTGTTGTAGGTGTCATAGTCATGATCCTAGCAATGGGTTAAAAAAAAAAAACTCTTTCTTTCCCTATGTTCTCTGCATATAGGATCTCTGGGATGTAGTTTCTGTTCCCTAGTAGGTGTTATTCCATTGTCTTCTGACTTCCATAGTTGTAAGTAAGAAATTCATTGTCTTATTTTTACTTTGTAAGCAACAATAAGGTAACTGGTTTTTTCTCTCTAGAATCTTGTAAAATATCTTTATCCATAAGCTAAATAACTTCTCTGAGATATGCTTAGGTTTCTGCATGTGCATGCGTGTTTTTTTCTCAGTTCCACCAGGAATTCTGCTTTCTGTTTTGCATTAGTTCTCCTCGGTCTTCAAAGCCATTATCCTCTCATTTTCCACCAATCTATTATATTTTCTAGTTTATACGTTATAACTTTTTTTCTCTAGCATTTGATTGTCATTGTTGGTTTTGTTGTTATTTTTGCTTTTTTGTTGTTATTGCTCTTGGACTTCTGTAAGTGCTTTTATAATAATTTTTAATTTTGGTTCAAGTTGTCTTCTCTTGTCTCCATTGCTCATTTACACTTTCATTTCCATTAAGAGTTTCCTAATCTATTTATTTTGCACACTGCAAGCTAGGTGCCATTTAACAGATTGTCTTCATAGGGTACCTTTAAAAAGAGTGGGAAGTCCTGTTAGACTCCCGGGACAAGCATTTCTACTCTCTAGTTTCCTTAGCTGGCGCTCTCACAGTGTCACAATGGAGAAATGCATCTGTTTGGCTCCTCTAGCTCCCAAGGGGCCCAGGAAACCAGTCCCTCCTGCAAGGCAACATTCATTCCTATTGGGGCTACAAGAAAGGTGGCCAGCTTCTCTCTGGAACCGCCAGGCTACAGCTATCATCTGGCTCAAAAGGAAAAGTACTTGTATCAGCTTGGTGTTTCAGGAGTCTACCAGAGTTGAGAATCTATTTACACCCTTGATCGCTACTCAGCTCAGAGGAGGTGAGGAGTCACCTGGGAGATGAGTGGTAGAGACACCATTCAAACTACCATCAGGCCAGAATCCTGGATTCATATTTACAGGAAGACTCAGACAGCTTCTCTAAAGTCCTTGTGTTTCTTCACAAAAGAGGGTTATCCTTGGTAAGAGGCAGATCTGGCATTTGGAATATTCATATAAAGATGGACTAGTGCTCAGGACACAGCCCAGTAGGGACGTGCAACAGTGGAGAAGCAGTGCTTGTGAGATCGACTTTCCCTCTTCTCTTTCCTGGCAAAATCCCCCAAACTATACTTGAACTGGCCTTGGACCAGCAATATCATGAGGAAGGAAGAAGAAGTCATGTTTGTGGGAGCAGAGAGCTGGGGGGAAGGGAGAGCAGTTGAGCACTACCAATAATGGTAAGAATGAAGAGAAGGCAAGTCTCAAAGAGGGGAGTTTCTGGGGTGGAACCACATGGTCTGGGAAGACCAGAGGTGAGCAAACAAATAAATCAGTCAGTTCATGTCTTTGCCAAGCTGCCTTCCTCCTTCCCTTTCCCTCTTTGCAAAGTTATTTTCTATTTTGCTTTCAGTTATGTATAAACACAGATACAGTGCTGTTTTTTCAGTTTTAAAAACAGACAACCTTCCTCCCTACAAACAAAAAATAAATGGTAGTCTTTTTATTTTACAGTACTGAAATTCACAACCCCAATAGTGGTGATCGACTAACTTGAACACTTTGGGTTTGGACCACAAAAGTGGTCATTTTCAAGCTTATGGTTCAGTAGAAACAATGTATTCCTATTTGCAGACATCACCTCTTTTCAAAGTTCACTCTCATGGCCAGTGTTCCTTGTTGGAGTTGATAAGCATGTATAGGTCAAGGATACTACAGGCAATGCATAGCACAGGGATCTGCAGCACAGAAAAATAGTTCTTTTAGTTTATCATTTCTCCAAAAGCTGTGGGATGATTTTATGCAGCTGTTCCACAAGAAATTTGCCTCAGACCTGACAGGATGAATTCTTTTTAAAGACAAATCCAAGAAAATAGTATCCAATAATGTAAAACAAGCCATTGTTACTGTAATCCCATCACACCTACAGAGAACTCCACAGCTGCTATCAGAACAACTATTTCCATCACCAATAAACCACATGAAGAGAGTTTAAAAGAGAGAGAGAGAGAGGTCTATGTGAGATCCAGGCAAACAACACATGACTGTGATAATGAAATCAACCCCAGCTTTACAGTATCTAAATATAACATGTAATTAACAGTAGCCACCTGCCAGTCAGCAAAGTCATAAAATAATTAAAATCAGGTTTGATAATAGGACATAAAATTGGCTGATAAAAATAGAAACATCATATTCCTTTATTTGTATTTTCCATGTAACTGCACTAAGAGGTTTTTTTGTTTCTTGTTTTTTTGGTTTTTGTTTGTTTTTTGAGTCAGGTTCTCACTCTGTTGCCCAGACTGGAGCGCAGTGGCACAATCATGGCTCACCACAGCCTCAACCTCCTGGACTCAGGTGATCCTCTTGCCTCAGCCTCTCAAGTAGCTGCGACTACAGACACTCACTACCATGTCCAGCTATTTAAAAAAAATTTTTGTAGAGATGAGGTCTTGCTATGCTGCCCAGGCTGGTCTCAAACCCTTGGGCTCAAGTGATCCTCCAGCCTTAGCCTCCCAGAGTGCTTGGATTACAAGCATAAGCCACCATGCTGGGTACTAACAGGGTTTCTGCTTATCCCTTCCTCCAGCTGAAGTCACATTTTCCTGTCATTCAAGGAGTAAGTGGACATAGGATGGACAGGCTGCCTTAAAACTCCATGGACAAGCTAAATTAGCATGATTCTTTGGAATTGTTTCAAAGATATTTGGCTACTATTAATATTTTTAATTTTTCATTTTTATTACGGGTATGATGTCAAGAGCTGTGGCAGGAAGCACATTTTGTCAATTCAATAATTAATCCCACAGCATAATAGTGTGCGAGGAAAAATTGACATTTGTCAGGTTCAAAGAAAATGAAAGCTGGAAAGATTTTTCACTATACTTGCTCAAGAAAAACATCTGATCGCAGACTTTCCGGATTCATTTCTCTCCTACACTTACGGCTCCTGCTACAAACAGTCCCCATCTCAAAATGCAGGAAAGGAGAAGCACTGGCTACTTCCCTTGCCCTGGTCCTCAGCCTCCCAATTACAAAATTCACCAATTTACTTCCTAAATACACCTGCAGTTTGCTCATCCCTCACTATCCACGCCGTCATTACTGTAATCCAAAATCAACTCCAATCAACCAAAGGGTGCCTATGCTACTGAACTGCCCGTTTTCTGCTTTGGCAACTGCACAGGGGCTAGAAGCCTGAGTGCCAGGGGCAGACAGGCCTTGGATTCGAGCTCCCGCTCGGCTGTGGTGAGCCATGGGCTCCGGGCCTCTCCAACCTTCCAATGTCTCAATCTGTGAGAGGAGGATACTGCGGGGTGGCCCCGTCACACCGTCTCTTCTGCCTCCAGTCCATTCTCACCATGCTATCCTGCCCCTGACAAGGCCTCCATCAGTCTCCTTGCTCCCTTTCTCCCTCCTATGCCCCCTGCATTCTCCAGCCCTCTGCTTGCAAGAGCTGAGGAACAGTACTTCTTGGTCCCCTGAGGACTTCAGACCCAGGGTTTCCACAAATGCTGTTGCCTGATCATTCACAGTCTGCACTGGATGGACGCTGCCTAGGAGGGGGACGTTCCAGGGTGCTATTTTTAATTCGTGGAAGCATCCGCCTTGCTGCCAAAACTAAACATTTGCTTGGGGTGGAGAAGGAGTCCCTCAACACACTTTCCACATGGGCTACTTTTCCCTTCTAAGAATATTCCCCAGTGTAGGTTTTGTTGATTTGTCTTTTTTGGTTTTTTTCCCAACAGGGCACTAAACAGTTATTTTGCTGCAAAAAGCAAGACTTCATATTTGGTTCAGATCACATGCGTTTCTACACTCCCAATTATTTTTTAAATTGGTGGAAAATGTACACTGAGAATCTATGTCAGCTGTGGAGACAATAGGAAAGAAAAAATTGGGTTTAGAATTATAATAAGTTGTACAAGAACTAAGAATACATATCTCAAACATATGTTCTATATCTCCCCTAAAAATGGATTTAAAACGTTAAGCTATTTTGTCCCTTTTTATAAAATTTGATACTAGTAATTAGTACGGCATGCTTTAGGGGGGAAAAAAGATCCCTTCTTAGCAAATCAAATGAGTTTTCTTTGATGTAAACTGGTTTGGGTGAGTGAACACTATTTCAATCTAGTTAGAATGGTTCTTTGCACAATGCAGGGAAGAAAAGAACCATGGAAAATTTTCAAACTTTTGAACGATTTATTGCATTATTACTTTTTCTTAAATGTGTTCCTGCCCAATATCAGACTGTTAGTCACACTGTCTGTAAGGTGATTGGAAAAGAATGAATATATTTTTATTATTAAAGTTTAATTTATTTTTCCTCATTTCCAGATTAAATTAGCTAAGGGATGCTAAGTTCTATGTAAATTGGACTGTGCATTACAAATGTAAGAGGATTTTATTTTTATTAGCAGTCATCTTGTCCACTTCTCAAGACTGTATTTGAAGAAACAAAATGTAACAATGTATGACTAATATAAAATAAGTTCCTCTTAAGTGTGGAAATCCATAGGTTTAGGATTGTGAAGTTAAGTTACAGAAGTCATGAATCACTATGCAGGCAGAAAACAGAGTGTAAAAATGTTCAACAAATATATGTGAAAGACCAAATCATAATGAATTACATTATGGAAACTAGGAAGTCTTAGGGGGTGACCTTAAAATACTAGGTTGCCTGGGAGAAAGAAAACGGAATCCGTCCGTGATAGGCTCTTGTGTGAATCAGGCAGAGGAAATGGTGGGATGGAGAGATCATGTGATCCATCTCATGAATAAGGATAATAATTCTCACTTTCCTAGGAGGGAAAGATGGGTTTCCTCACCAACAGTTCCTGTTCTCCTATCACCCGTTCTAACCACAAAAGCAATATTTGTGAGCCCTAGAGACCTGAGTTTCAAGTTTTTGCACAAACACGTTGGCCATGTGCAGAATCATATGAAATGCGGAGCTTTGGGATTATTCTCCATATGAATCAGTACCAGAGTCTGGGGGTCAGTGTGCCTCTAGGTGGTTTTCCACAGTATTTTCTGGAATACTGTGTGATCATGTCCCAAAACCTGAATCAGTGGATAGGACACCAAAATCAGAAAATAACCATGCCACCTTGGGGGGAAAATGTGACACCTACGAGTTAGCCACATTTGCACATGCCTTGTTCTTTTTACTAGGACAGTCACCTACCTTGTCTAGTGTACTCGTCTGCTTCTCTGTGAACCAAATCCTTTACTCTGTTTCCATAAAGCAGCCGCGAGGAATCATGATCAAAAGCTTTCAGAGTCTCACTGGAACTGTAAGACTTCTGCGTGGGTACCCTACACTCCTCATTGTCTGCTGAGGAATTTGTGTATCGCCGCTCTTTCTCTCGTCTGCTCTTGGTCAGGGAGCAATAAGGCCTACGTTCTTTCACATCCATACTTCATTCCTTCTGTGTGCACATCAGTCCTGCTTACAAATTATGCTCAGGGTTCAATTCTCATTGGTCTCTCTGTAAAGATAAAAGGTTTGCATGACGTCAACATAATATTCATCTAAAACCTGACTATTCGTCTCAATCTGGAGAATGGTGGAAAACAATAGTATTGCCTGTCTAGGAAGCTTGCTTTCAACAAGAAATTAATATTTGTGAAATCAGTGTGAGCTATTTTGTATCACCAAGAGGTGAGGCATACTTTCTGCTAATGAGAGCTATAGGTGTTTGTTTAAATGCCTATATCTGATTTTACCTATTAATTTAAAAAAATTACCCTGTATATTGGATGTAAAAAAAAAAAAACCAACAAAAGCAAACAAACAAACAAACAAACAAAAACTTACCCTGTAAGATGGATGTAAAAAAAAAATTAACCTCAAGTTCAAATTTCACTATAGAAACCAGCTAAAAATTGGCTTCTGTAGTTTGTTAAATAATCCACAATGGAAAAGTTTTCTCTTGAGGCATTTTCTCCATTCACAAATAAATTCCTTTTCTTTTTCTTACAAAAACATACTATTTTTTTCTTTTTCATTTTTTTTTAAAGCAGGAAGAAATTGGGAGCTTCTTACAATTGAAACTTTTTCAAATGCATTGAACATTTTATTATTTTTTACATAGACTTTTCCTTCTCAGGACACAATTTTCCTGTTTTAAGGACCTAAATGTCTTGAACTGTGAAAAAAGCTGGTCCTTCTCTTATATCTCTCTGCTTAAAATGCAGTTTCCTCTCTAGCAAATGAATTTAATCAGCGCTGTCCTGATATTTAAGGCAATTCAAGTGGCTAATTTGGTGGGGTAGTTTCCTGTAACTGCTGGTAGCAAGAATGAGTGAGGCAAATTGTGTTTCTTTACTTGGCAACTCTCTTTTTCCTGAATGTGCTGAGCTGACCATGGAAAGGGTGAGTAGAAAAGGAATAAGGTGGGAGAGCTGCCCAGGGCTAATCTGCATTTTAAGTGGTCTTCCTTTGTCTCCATTCCTTCAGTTGTGGTCCTCTTTTTTTGTTGTTGTTTGTTTTTTTGAGTCAGAGTCTCACTCTGTCACCCAGGCTGGAGTGCAGTGGCACGCTCAGGGCCACTGCAGCCTTGACCTGCAGGGCTCAGGTGATCCTTCCGCCTCAGTCTTCCAAGTAGCTGGAACTACAGGTATGCATCATCAGGCCTGGCTAATTTTTCTTGATTTATTATAGAGATGAGGTCTTGCCAAGTTGCCCAGGCTGGTCTCAAACCCGTGGGCTCAGGCAAGTGCCTCACCTCGGCCTCCCAAGGTGCTATGTGGTCCCTCTTTTTATCCGGAAGGTCCTTGGAGGCTCTGTCTCCAGCCCTTGGTGTTTCCTCTCACCATACTTCTTTCCTCAATTCACTTTCTCTTTGGGGGATTCCATAATCCACTTGGAATCAGTGGTTCCCAGCTGGCCCAAGATCTTCTCTTGGGTTCTGCACCCTTAGGCTGTGATCTGTTCGGGGAGGATTTTTCTCCATGGAGAGTGAGTCCTTTTCCCAAGAGTCGCTCTCACTCTCTTTCTCTCTCTCTCTTCATCATTTGCCATCAGTATACACATCTCACAGCTCTCCAGTGTGCTTCCAACTTGGAGTCTTGGAGCTGACTCTCTCCCATGCCGACTCAGTTTACACGGAAGTAGGAAGAAGTCTCCATGCTCAACATGACAACTGTCCCTTTCCACTTGTAAACGTCTACTTGCCATCCAGACTCCCTGGGCTGGAACAATCCAGAGCCTGGGCTTGGAGAGGGCTGGGCTGCTCCTACTGGCTCTTCAGTCAAACTCTCCCCTCCCCTCCCCGTATTGCCAATAAAGGAAGCCCTCACATGGGGTCCCACATTTCTCTGCTGTTGGCTTCAGTCAGGCTGCTCAAAGTAGTTGCTAATATTTTAGTTTGGGGCTGAAATGTATCTTGATGTCTCTACCTTTTTTTTTCTTTTCCATGAATCTGACTTTAAAAAAAAAACTAATATTTTTCACTGACTCCTTTTGATTCATTACTTCACTATTCTCTTTACAAATTCTTTCAATAGCTCCTAATAGAAATTTAATTTCTCATATCCTAACTTTCCTTTCAATTTAAAATAAATAGTTTTAAAGTTTGGTGATGATATTTTTACACAACAGGATTAAAACAACACACCAATTCACATTTTTTATCCCAACAGAGAGAAGTGACTTTAGATAAATATTTACAGAATAATTACTGGGTGTTAGGCTATCTTTCCAGCGCCAAGAACAAGGTGTGAATAAAACAAAGTTCCTGCCCTCAGGGCACACACATTTAGTCAGGGAAACAAGTACAATTTTTCTAATAGAGTGAATAAACATGTCTGAGCTCAAGGGAGATTTTGTTTCCAAAACTGTCTCGATCTCTTTGGAGAGGCCATTTAGAGCCTTAAATTTAAATGATCGTCAAAAAGGTTTTAATTGACCAGAAAAATATAATTTAAGCACTTTTTAGTAATAGAGATTTGGGAATAGAAATCATTATCAAAATTTCATTTCTTGCCATAAGTCAACATCTATTTTAAAATAAGTGTTGCTATATACACATATGCATTCATTCTTGTATTTTAAAAGAATCCAAGACTGGACTGATAGAAGCAAAGAGAAGTTGTTTTCCTTCTATTGAGTTAGACCAGCTATTGACTTGACAAACTCTGATCTGCTAGCAAAGTCTGATCCACCATCCATTTTGTAAATAAAGTTGTACCACATTTGTTTGTATTGTCCTTGGCTATGTTCATGCGACAAAGACAGAGTTGAATGGTTGCGACAGAAATTGCAGTGGTTTGAATGATGTCTCCCAAAAAGATGTGTGGTCCCGGTACTTGTAAATGTAGCCTTATTTGGAAATAGGGTCTGTGCAGATATAATTGAGTTAAGATGAGATCATACTGGATTAGGGTGGGCCCTAAATACAGTGACTGGTGTCTTTTTTCCTTTTTTTGAGTTGGGGTCACACTCTGTTGGCCAGGCTGGAGTGCAATGGCACAATCACAGCTACTGCAGCCTCAGCCTCCCGGACTCAGGTGATCCTTCCACCTCAGTCTCTTGAGTAGCTGGGACTACGGATGCACACCACCATGCCCAGCTCTGAGGTCTTGCCATGTTACCCAGACTGGTCTCAAACTCCTGACCTCAGGTAATCCTCTTGCCTCCTCCTTCCAAAGTGCTGAGATTACAGGTGTGCGCCACCACATCTGGCCAGGGTGTCTTTATAAAAGACATGAGAAGGAGATTTGGGCACAGCAACCCACAGGCACGCAGGAAAGAAGGCCGTGTGAGGGGGGAGGCAGAGACGGGAGGGAAGCAGCTACAAGCCAAGGAACACCCAAGGCTGCCGGCAGCCATCAAAAGTTCAAGAGAGGCAGGGAGCAGATTCTTCCCTAGAAACTGACAGGGAGCCTGGACCTGTTTACACCTTGATTTCACACTTCTTGCCTCCAGAAGTGAAAGCACCACTTGCTGTTGTTTTGAGCCACCAGGTTTGTGGTTCTTTGTTACTGCAGCCACTGGAGTCTCATGCAGACACCTCATGGCCTGCAAGTTGAGCCTTTTTCTATCTGGGCCCTCGAGTTAAACATCTCTCCATTCTCTTCGTCCCTTTGGATCTTTGAATGTGAAAGGTGTTCTCTTTATGGATAGTTTTCTTGAGACAATTTTACAGTCTTGCAAATTAGAAAATCATGCAGTTATTTTAATATGGTAATATGAGCATATATTCTCACAATTAAAGCTTCCATTTCATGGTAATGTCACCAAATTTTATAAATCATTTGTAAATGTTATGAACCTAATCATAAAATGATAATTGTAGGTATTCTGGAGATTTATAGAACATCTCTAGCACCAATTGTCTGAGTTTCCTTTATTTGTGAAGCAATTCTACAGTGCCGATATAAATCCAGATGTAGTATTCAAATATACCATCAAAGATGAAGGCAATGTGATCTTCGTGACTCCAAACAATAAAAAGCCCTTTGTATCTGTCTTTTCAATTTTGTACATAGTTCAAACTCTTCAAGGATTTAATCTACACTGTAATGTTTGCAACTACTGATATGATTCATTGATGGAAGTCAATGAGTTCGATATGACTTCAAAAGGCAGTTTTCTATGTTATCTCTTCCACTCAAGGCTGAAGATGAGAAGGTTAAGAAATGCAGCTGCTTAAGCGATGCGAGTTGTTGAAGCACTTTGATGGTAACTGCACAGTCCTATACAAGAAAGAGGGTCACTGTGTGCATATTCAGCAAAAAGCACTTAATGAACAGGATATTAGCTGCATCAGTGGGCGAAGTCTTTGAAAAATAAGGGAAGCTATTAGAAAGAAAGTTAACCAAAAACCTTTGAGAGAACTGACACCAGCAAGTACACAACAATATCAAACTGGTTTGGCTAATTTTTATAAGTTCCTTGAAAAACAACACAATTACTAACCATAGCACTCCTCTGTAAATCACAGTTGATCTTAAAACAAGCTGGATTACTTGGTTATTGTTTTTGCTTTTGTTTTTGATCAATAGTTTGCTAAGTATTTGACTAAATGAATGAATGGACAGGCAGGTTCTGACTTACGGACCCTAGACTTAGGGTGATCCTATCCTTCAGACATATGATTTAAATATGCTTTGGAACTTGACCAGAGAAATGAACATTACTATATTGTTTCATAACTTGTTTCGAATCCCAAAGAAACATTTTAAAATTGTACTTTTAGAAAGTAACTTGATTTCAACTGGAGTCTGTATATATTTAAACCCCTGATGCCAATGAATTACAATGAATCAGGCCTATAACCACTCCTAAAATCAGTTGAAGTTCTAAAATTTCATGAGTTTATGTACCTATGTAGTGACTGAAATAAAAACAAATATCCAAACCTAAAAGATTAAATAGCTTGTTGGTCTTCCACCATTATCTGTTTTCTGTAAGAGAAACAAATTCTTGAATATCTTCTACATAAACTGCCCTGCTATCTCAATTATAGTTTGGAAAAACTCACTCCCCTCAAAATAAGCAGACTTCAGAGAAACTCCATTCTACCCCAATACATTTTAGATTAAAGATCTAAATTAAGTTCTTTGTACACGGTACCAAGAAATGGTTGCCTTTTGTTATTCACAATTCATATTTTCCCTAATAAGTTAGTATTTATGATTTATTACCAGGTATGTTAATCAAATGGTAAATACAACTTTGCATACCATAAGAATTTCAAAGCATTTCCTTTATTGAATAGTTAGAATAACATCAGTTGAATACCAGAGGAAATCAATTGCTTTTGTTCATTTTAGAGGAAATTGTGTTTCCTGAGGCAAATTTACAAATCAGAGATTGAAATAATTAAGTATGAAAATAAAATCATATTGTGGTGATTTGGGGGGTAGTGCTAAATTCAAGCATCACTAGAATTTGAGTTTACAGTTTCAAATAGTAGAATGCAAGAGAATCTAACTATCATGTTTGTGGTACAAAGTTAAAAACAAATAAAACTGTGGAGAGAAATATAGGAAAAGGGAAATCTGCTTTGAATCGCAAAAGTGATGCTTGGTCAGAAGATACAGGTACAGAGAAAAAATAAATAATGAATAAAGATAATGAAGAACTAGTGATGGAGAAGGAAAATTAGACAGGCTGCTTTCTTTACACCATGGCAGTAAAGAAAAGGGACATTTAATTTTAAAAGTCATAACAAACAAGTCAATTTCTGCTTCCAACCAGGACTGGAGTAACAGGAACTGGATTGTGCCTGCTGTCTAGAACAATAACAACAAAACAAACAAGAAATCTGAAGCAAGTTTTCAAGCCATTGACATCAAGCAATGAAAGGACAGTGAACCCTAAGAGCTGGGAGACAAACAAGATGAGTTTTGATTATCCCTGTTTACTGCCCTGGGAATTTCCAGGCTGTAGCACAGAGAGGAGGAACCCAGGAAGAGCCCAGTGGTCTTTCTAAATTAAAGAGACAGGCCTTAATCTTGTAGGCCAGGTGGTAAGAATTTGCGGGACAAAGCGCTGAAGAAAAGAGAGCTGCATGGAGAAAGAACCCTAGAGGTCTGCAGAAAGTCCCTCTCGAGTATTCCACAGCATACTCACGAGCACAAGTGTATGAAGAGATCACTGGAGACCAGAGAAGGAATTATCTGAAAGGATTATAGCAGGGTTTCTCAACCTCAGCACTACTGACAAAAAATTACATTACATTTTGTTGGTAGTAAATATCTGTCTGGGGACGGGGAGACACCTCTTATCAACAGGGGTGCCTGAACGAAGCATATTTGTAGACCTAACCCTTAACTGTACCCCACAACGTCATAATTTTAAAAAACTACATTTTTTTGATGGGGGGATATTCTAGCCTCTACCTACTCGATGCTGGTAGCAACTCTAGCCATGACAATCAAAATCACCTCTAGACAATCACAATTACTTCTAGACATTACCACTGGGTGAAGAGGGACTTCTTTGGATGCAGACAGAATGGGGCCAGTTTCTAAGCACTGTTTCATACATAATCCCAATTCTTTTTTTTCTTTAACTTAAAATATGCATTAAGCAAATAATACTTTTCCTTGTGGAAACTAGAACATGCAGATAAGACCCCCAAAACGCCCTCTTAACCTTTTAGTGTTCATCTTTTCAGACTTTTTCTACGCATATACTTGTGTGTGCATATATATGTCATGCATACATATAAATGCATGTGTACATATATACATTTAGTATAAATAATTTTGTAACCCATTTTTACTTAACATATTGTGAGCATTTTCATGTGAGCAAAGATATATTCATGTCATTATTTAAAGAATAATAAATAGGAAGCTTATTGTTTTAAAATTCAAAACTACCCATTATGTTTTATCATAGGTAACAAACACGTAAACCTAGATAATGAAATAAATAAGAACAGTATACTAAAATAGCTACTGAATAAATGTGAGTACTGGAAGATTTTTAAGTGGAAAATATATAGAATGATGCCTTAGCCTATAAGAAAAGTGACTTAAATCTCATCAAATCACTAAAAATCCTTTCGAAAATATGTATATGTAGAAGGAAACAGAAACCAGAAATGATCAAAAAAGAAAAAAATAAAGATAATAAGGCTAATTCACTTGGTAAAATGGGGCTATATTCTATCATTTAAAAAAGAATAAAACAATTCACTTACATGGTTTGAAATAAAAGTGATTTTATTTTCCTGATAAAAATTATTGAAAGGAATATTTAATAGACACCAGTCACACATATTAATACAGCGATGTAGTCTATGGTTGCAAAGGCATGAATGACTACAGGGAGGAGGAGGTCGTAATCTCTATACTTAGATGGGTAAAGGCACTTAAGAATCGAATACAACTGAGCCAATTGCAGCTTTTCCAGTTTGCAGACCTTTAGGGTAAAGTGTAAATAATACCTCTCAATTTGCCTGCCTGCCAGGATCAACCGATATCCATCACGTCTGTTTATGCATTTCTATGATGGTTTAAACCAGCACCCTGAATATAGCGGCCACCACTTCATTCACCTGTGTTTCAGTACAGGTGAAAGTTTTGCCTGTAATCATGTCTGATTCAGATGGAAAAGTAAGAAACACAATTACATGTCAGGCAGACAATACCACGGTATCCAAATGGCCTCGAATACATGCTAGGTAAAATACACTACAACAGAGCGCTTTGATGTCACATCAGATTTTTTTTCTGATTCGGTTAGGTTATTCTATCTTCAACATAACATGCCTACCTTAGTGGGCAGGCCAGGCACAATCAAACACACAATCATAATAACCTCCATTTATTAGACTTTTTCATATTAGGCATCTTACATACCGCATGTCTATTCCTAACAGCAACACAGCAGGTTTGTGTTATTACAAGTTTTATAGATGAGAAAATATGAGAGAATTAATAAAACTTTCAAGTCATACAACTAGTAGTGGTTAGGCTGGTTCACGCTCCCATATGGTGCTCTCCCACTTATTTCTTTGAAAAGTTGCCAAACTATAAGACCTGTTTAGCATCAACTCCAAATTCAAACCTTCAGTTGTAAGGAGAGAAAAATAAGCGAGTCCTTCTAGATGGCTTAAAAGCAACGACAGCCTGATAGAACACAAAAGTGACAAAGGTGGGTATCACTGACCTGGTGATGGCTGGTGTGATTGAGGGAGCTTCTTCAATGAAGAGCTGATATTATTTCCCTAAGTGTTGGGTATATTCCTCTCTTTAGAAGTGGACATAAAAGCTCCTTGATGAATTATTAATTTCAATCTTGATTATTTACTGAGTGCTTAAAATATTCCAGGTGCTTTACATATATGACCTCTCTTAATCCTCACAACAACCTTGCTAAATAAGAATCATAAACCCCATTTTCACAGGAGAGAACTAAGGCTCAGAGGGATTAAGTGACCCTTTCAAGGTCACAGAGTCAGGAAGTAGCTGAGCAGAATTTGAACACATTTCAGTTTTATTACAAATCTGTACTCCTAACCATTGGACTATACTTTAAAACCTTAGAACACAAAGGAGATGTAAGAAATAAAAATTTAAAAAAAAAACAACAACAACAAAGCGAGCGAGAGAGAAATGACAGGGATGAGTTTAACAGTGTCAGGATGTCAACAGATCCCGTATTAACAAAGGCGATGAAGGTTGTCATATTGAAAATACCATGATAATTAAATTTGCAGAGATCACAGCATTGGGGAGGTAAAAATAAAAACCAAGCAAAATTCAACTAAGGAGTAAGAAAGTTGTAAAGCTCAAGGCAAAGTAAATAAAATATCCTGGAAACATTGTCCATTTACTTCTTTGGGGAAAAAGACAATCAGGAAAGAAGTAAAGGATACCCTGTTGTGATATTTTATGTCCCAGAGGGGGACATGGTCACAATTCCCTTTGCTTGTCTCTTATCTCATACGGTTTAGTTACAAACGAGAGAGGCTTTCCTGCAAATAGCCATCATAGCCATACTGATTTTTGGGGGGGCGTGTATATGACCTGTATCTCCCTGAATAAGTACCCTCTCCCCACATTGGTTCAAAGAGGTTCAGATGGAGCAGATCCCAGTCCTGGGATCCAGGAACTGCCTGCACTGAATCTCAGTGGTTGGTACAGTAATGAACTCATGACCTGATTCAGGCCAATACAGTCAGTCTCAGGACATTTGATAAAACTGGTGGGAATGGACTTCTCTTTTCATTGGCATTGTTAATCTGGAAGAATGTAAACTTGTAGTTTATTTACATTGTGCCACCATTTGGAGAAAGCCTGCCTGCCATTGAAGTTTATATAGAAGAAACAGACCTTAGAGAAAGACAGAAATATGATTCTGAGCCAACAAGTTCTTACCCCAGATTTTCAGCTAAAAAACAGTTGTGCTAACGCAGTTGGGGAGGAAATATATAGCACTGGATTTTTGAATAGACAAATCTATGTCTAAATTCTAGCTCCACTATCGACAATTTATGTGACATGTGGCCTGGACAGGTTACTTAAACTCTGTGAGGCTTAGTTTCCTACATTTAATTATCTAAAAGGCATATAACAATACCTTTCTTATAGAGATACTATGAAGATCAAATGAGATAAAGTTTTTTAAGGCGTAAGGTCAGCTATTATAATTAAGTCAAGAACATTGTCCAGTGTCCAAGAATAATGTCCACTACCATTAGACTTAAACCTAAATCATCTGGGGAAGCTGGGCTGGGCTCAGTCCTGGAAGGTTGAGAATAAGTGGTTATAAATCTGTAATAAAATTGGTATTTTGCTGAAGTGTTTGAATGGAATTAGAGTTTTGAATTTTTATGAGCTTATTTGGAAATACTATGTCATCAAACAAGAAAAGAACAGTGCCCACACCAATAATTTCAAAATGATTTCATCTACAATGTTATCCAAATATTTATGTTTAGCTAGTAGTAAGCAGCGGCAAACGCTGGCAGAACTTATAAGAAGAGCAATAAAACTGATTAAGAGGCTCCAGACTGAAAGAACTATGTTAGGTTTATTTTAGTAACAACTAGGTGGAGACCTGATAACTACCCACAAGTATTTGGAGAATAAAGGATAACTGCAGTTATTCATGCCTCTGTAACCCACAGGCAAAATTACTATAATAAATATACACTCTGTCTACTGCCCACCAGACAGTTTTTATCTCAGTCTGAAAAGCACCACACTAGCCAAATGGCATCTTCACAGACCCCTGGGGAATGGGAAATTCGGGCTCAGTGTTAGAGGTGGGTGTCTCCCTCAGCACAGCACCTGTGGGTAGAATGAGCAGAGACACATGGACAGACATGCCCAGGCCCCCCTTCCTCCTGCAGTAGGTAAGCTCTAGGGGGGACAGGTCAATTCCGGAGTTGCCTCAGGGTTTTAAAACGCCTCTGGGTCCAGTCTGAGTGTCTGATTCTCTCGAAGGACTGAGGAAAGCCTTTCAGCTTGCAGTGGAGACAGGCGGGGGCTGGGTCAAGGCTGGACTCAGTCTCGATGGGTCTAGGAAATTGGGCCAACACTGTCACAGCCAGCCTGGCAAGCAGTCAGTGCACTTCTTTACAGGGTTCCATTCTCTTGAATGTTTTTCTTCTTTCATGCTCATTGCTTGCTTTCAAGCAAAATTTAATGCAACAGTATCAGGGACTATAAATATGTTTGACTAGGTATAGGCTCACATAGAAATGTTAATGCTTTGACATCTTGAGTTTAGTCACACACCTTAAAGTGCATATGTATGATCCTCTCTAATATTATGACTTTGTATGAATGCCACCAAATAGTGAAGTAAAATTAGGAAAATGGATCTTATTGCCTGGTTGTTCGAGATTTCCTGGATGTTTTATATCATAAAGACAAATATGTGCATAATTTATAATTTTTGGAAAAGTTTTCAATGGGGCAGGTAGTCATGGCCAGTCTAGGTATCAGGGGTATCTGGTGAGGGGACACAGGGGTATCTGGTGAGGGAACATAGAGCACCAGCCTATGCTCTGGTGTCGCACAGTGTCCTCTCAATAACGAACACAAACGCCCAGTTACAGTTTTTTTCATGCTGCTTCTAATGGCAGTCATAAACCAAGGCAGAGGATTACAATGGACCTAGGCAGTCAGTAGATAATATGTTGCCTTCTCAGATGTCTGCTGAAGTAGGATTCTCCCAAGGCTCCCCTTAGCCATGAAAGGGGAGTGCAAAAGAGAATGTTCTAACGGGCGCAGAGAGAAATGCAGTTTCCTCGGCTTCCCGTTGACTGCCTGCCAAGACAGATGCTGGACTTTTGCCACTATATTTCATACCTTGGTGATGTATTCTAGACAATTGTTAAAAACCACACTTTCAAGGTAAGCTGGTAAGGTGTGGCTACTCAATAAATATTCAACCGCAACCATTTGGAGTAAGTCAATTTGGTCTATGCTTCTTCAAAGAAAGGCATTACTAAAATGCAAGAGTCACTGTTGAGAAAATATGATCTAATATTGGCCACTGTGGCTTTGCTTTAAAGTAATTTGGTTTGCTAGTCATCTCATTACAAAATAGTTAAGGTATCAGAGTTAATCGTTAAAGTTACAATCCACGTGCCAGGAGGATTTTAAATTTAATTTGAATGGGATAATAAGGAAAAGACTCTAAACTTATGAAAATACCTTACTCAGACAAGTGCTACTCTACTTTTCCAGAACCTTCCCAACTGGGCATTGGTGTTTCTGTCTTAATCTGGAGGCAGTAATTCTGCAACCAGGAGGTATAATGCTGATTTAATTTTTAGTCTCTCTACTTTCTACCTACCAGTCGGAGACCAATTAGTACAGATTACAATAATTATTTTTGCATAACGGACACCTGTCACCTATGAACCGGACTGAGACCACTAACCTCTTTTCATGTGGGTCACCAAGTAGTAATGACTACCAGTCATTATTAGTCTAGGCTGCATTTCTTGTAACCTGGCCCGCCTTCTTCACCCTTCACAATTACTATTATCCTCTATGTACACGAATGTAATGGTGATACCACTTTGGAAAGAAGAAATCGTGAATACATGTAAAAATTTCCATGATTATTTTTGGAAAATAGCCGTATTTCATTGGATTATTTCTACAGTATGTAGTAGTAAATGTGTAATGTGGAATATATTTTAATTGCTGTGATGTAAATGAGACTTTGGGGTCATGTTACAAAGTGTTAACTGAAAGATCCAGCTATGACTTTAGCATGCCTGCAGGCCTTTTAAATTGTTATGGGAAATCTCAGCATTCAATTGAGTAGTTTCAACACTGAGCTCCCCTAAGGCTTATTACAGTTTGGCAACATGAAGCCAATTTCAACTAATGTACATAATGCCTTTTTCCTCTCATACTTTATCTACAGAACCTTTCTGGTATGTACAACTTGAAAACCATGAAACCCCAGGCAAATGAAGAGCATACACTTGACGCAATTTACCATTCAGTTATTGGCAGGAGTCCTCAGATAGTACAGGGCTTCACTTGGGGCTCAGAACACCAGGAGTATCAAAATACTGGTTCAGGAATAAATAACAAATAATAAAGAGAAAATGGCTAAATTATTATAATGTAATTTTCCACTCAAACGTTTTGTTATAAACTCTCCTTAAGAAATGTACTAGGTAACTCAAATATTCAAGTAGTAAGTATATTCCTTATGATAATAACATACTTATAAGACTAACATTACAGTTTATAAACATTTTCACATAGGTTCTCATAGTAGATTGGCTATGTAAAACTAGTACAGAAAAAGTCTTCCAAAAGTAAGTATGGCTGTCTGTCATATCCGGGGGCAGAAGAGGAGAGACTCTTTCTTCTTGGGTGCCTGAAGGACTGGTCTGTGTCACTTGCTGGCACTAAGTGACGAGAGATCAGCCAGATCCCCATCAGCCCTTCTCCGGTTGACAGGACTTTTGACTTTGCCATCTCCCAAATGGTGGGTGTCACACCCCCTCTCATCAGATATGCAGAACTTAGGGAGTTAATGAGAATGTTGGGAGAAGTCCTTTCTCTTCCACCATTACTAAACTGCATAGGAACATTTAGAAAAAGCAGTCACTTCTTTCCAAGCCCTAAAACCCAAGCCATGAAACAGGCTTCTGTGAAATAAGCACCACGCATTGGGTATTGGTATCGGGTATTGCAGTATTGAATATTGGATGTTGGGTATTGCCACAAGGCCACATACACGGGACTTGGTATGGACACTGAATACTCTGGTGGGAGTTACCTTCCATCTAGGGCCAAGACAGGAAGACAGTAAAGGGTAGCAAGCAAGGGAGTGTAACAGGGAAAGAGAACTGAAACAAACATTGGACGTACTTAGTTTACAAACTGTAGTGAATGGGGATAAATGATAGCTAAAATGTCAGGAACCTCTTACCATCAAAATGCAGATTCTGAATAATAAACCTCTTCCATCTATCTGGAGATGGCTCACCACACAAACTTTTTATTAATCTGATCACACCTAATTTTCTAGTTCAGAAAATTCTCCGCCACAGTGTTCACGGCCTACTTTGAAATCCTAAACATTTTGGTGGCATTTTGAAAGAAATAAAAGTTTCAAAACAACATTGAAAAGTCACACACGATTAACAATGCAATTATGTCTACAGTGAATCAGTGCCTTACAGTGTCAATAGAAGAATGAAAGTAGTCTTACTGGCTGGTCTTCAGGATTTGTTATTCGTTAACAATCTGTTGGGGTTTTGGGATGGGCTGTTTACTGCCTTGACCATGGCCTCTTCGATACTCCCCGGCAGAATGTTCACATGTTCCTGTCAATGTGTAATAATTCCTGGAGCAGGCCTGACCATCTGATTCTCAGTGGTAGCCCCACATACCACATTCTCAACCAGTGTAGTTCAGTTTTCTGGAAGCTAGACTCCACTATCATCCCAAAATTCATAGTGCAGAAAAATATACAGAAAGAGAAGCGAGGGGGAAGAAGAAGAAGAAAGAAAAAAACCCTTGACCCACAGATATCACTGAAGTGGCACCTCTCATTCACATGTCACATGTGAACAGGCCAAGGCACAGTAGTTGAAAACAACCCCAGGACAATCATAGATCTCTATAATCCCACAAATTCTTGGGTCTGTACCCATGCAAAACAGTGTTAAGCTATGTCGTTCCCATTTCAGGTTGAATGCTATTTTGTATACAACGGTTGAGAAGCAGGAGGAATACAGGTTGTAACTGAAGTTTTATTGTGCCATAATTTTCTATTTGACTACTCATACCCTTGTCTACTTTAAAATTCCGTCACCACAGCAGGAAAACCTACTCTGGTGTCTACTTTTGTGTCCTCATATTAGGTCTTCAATAATCAATGATATTTTCCAATTTACATGATGAGACGATAGAGCTGATTTTAACAGAAAAATTAAATTATCTTGAAAGAGAAACGATAGTATAATGTTGTCTGCAGAGCATCTCCTACTTGCTACTACTAGATTTAGTTTATCTGCTTTTATGTATTTTTTTTTCACTTGCCAATCCCCTACAGTCTTTGGAGTCTATTTCAAATTTTCATCATGAATAATGGGAATGTGATGATTTAGCAAAAAACCTATTCTAACAAAATCATGCTATAACATTTATATGTCTCTATGACTTTCATTATGGTAAAATTTATATCATCTGGAAAAAATAATGGTTGAGCAGAATACTCTAATTATAATCATGCAATGTAAAAACAAAAAGAGAAACCTTCAAATTAAAAACATTAAAAATTACCATATTCAGTTAATTTGAGGATTCTGAAGTCCTGGGATGCCTAAAAAGTCACCAAATACAGACTTTTAAAAGTTTAATGTCCATAGCTAAAAGGTATTGAGCACCACACCAAATGTTCAATTTATATGCATTATCACATTTAATTTCTACAACAAACTCATGCGGTTGGTTCTTTTATGAATCTTTTTTTTTTTTTTTAACACATAAGGAAGCCTCGCCTCAGAGAAAATAAGTAACTCACCCATGGTCACATACCCGTTAAGAAGCCCAGCTAGGGCTCAAAACCAGATCTTCATGACATAAAATCTATACATTTGACAATGACACCGTGCTGACTGTTGGGGCAGGTATATGCAGTCACATTAGATAAAATGAAATGATGGGTAATATCACTTTTCATGTTTTACTGTGAAAGCTTTTAAGGCAAAGATGATCATCTGCTGAAGTAACAGAAATATTACTCTTATGTCATAATATTGTTCAGTGGGGTTTTGGTAAAATCCTCACATTTGCTACTGCCCAGTGGAGCAATCAGTTCATGATGTGTCCAAGCATAGTAACCAACGAGTGAAATCACGGAGTTAAAAAGGTCACCATTCAAACATCAGAGCTAATGCAAATAATTGCTGCTAGTAATTTTTATACTATGCAGCAATGCAAATATATATACTAATTTCAATGAGGTATGTTTAAATGAAAAACAAATTCAACCCATGGTTTATGACAGTTTATGAGAAAAACAAACTTCAAGAGTGAAATTAAGATAGGTTCCTATAACCAAGAATACCGTAATTCCCATAACTAATCACCCATAAAACCTATTACAAACAAACACCAAGAAAAACTCAAAAAGCACATAAGAGTGATGAAATTTCCACCTCAATGACTGATAAAGTGAGATATATCAAAAATCAACTGAGCTGGAAAAATGACACACTGTGAAGAGGTGCTTAGGATGATATGTGGTCAGGATCTTCCATTAGTCAAAGTGATGACTCTCAATACATGGATATTTCAGGACTTCATACCTGGAAGCTCAGTTCTTAATGACAGAAGTCTGTCTTCTCACATGGAAATGAGAAAGAATGCCTGCAAAGCCAGCACTCTCAAGGAAAAATGACTTGTCGGATGAACAGCTCTCAATCTGCACCTTCAGAAAGCCCTCCCTATCCTTCCATTTTAGAATTAGATAAAATACAAATTTATCATGTGCTCCTTAAATATTGTTTTCTGGACCAGTTTCTTGGCTTCAAGTTTTATATCTTCTTTCATCATTGCTTTAGGCCAAGTGTAATGAATGTTTCTATTTAACTTTTTTAGAAAAAGGCATTACGTTTGGTTAAAGGGAAAGATTGCCAAATATCCTTTGCTACATATCTTACTTTTAAAACAGTTAAAACACAAACTCCTGGCAAAGCAGATCTGTCTACTAAACACTAGTGGACGCCTCATAAAAGTTTGCTGAATAAACAGATGACTGGAAGAATGACCCCACAAGGAAGGACCCCTAGGGAACACTGACTTTCACACTCAGATTACAGAAGCATGTTTAACATGACTCTCACCTTCCAGAGGCATCAACATAAAATGAAGACGCTAACACTCATTTCACAGAGGGAAGAGAATTCAAATTACACACATGCAAAAAGGAGGAGTATGGCACTAAAATGGGAAAGGGCCAAGGGAAAGACTCTGTGGATGAATCAAAAAAAAGATTCCTTTTATTTTTCTGGAAGAAGCTTCTTTTAAAAATTGTTGGCAAAACAGTTATTTTTTTCTAGTAAGAGAAATTAAGCCAGACGCTCAGATAATTGGTCGTAGGGTTGACAAAACAACTTACCACTCTTTAAAAGAAAATGTATCACTCAAGCGAGTCCTTTTAGGTCAGACTTTTTTTTGTCTTCCGTTATATTGAAGCCCAAAAGACACATTAATGCGTAGTGAGGAAGCACAGTAACTGAAGCTCACCCTGAAGCAGAACTGTGGGTCCTGGCTGTTCATCTTGCTCAGCTAGTCCCCCCAAATCCCTGTCTTCATAGTTGTATGAAACACTTATTCTTGGTGCTATATTGCAACTAGGTTGTCATTGAAAAGGTAAATTGCCTTTTATGGCTGTATATGCTCAACTTCCTCTTCCCAGTATATTCATTCTGTTACTTCAAAAGAAGCATCATTTTAAAAAAAAATACAAAAAACAAAAAACTTATGTCATCTGCAAAAAGTCAGTGGTGTGTTCTATTGTAGATAGTGTCACAAGAGGTTCCTCTCTCCTCTGATGCATCCAGGAGAGACAATTTTCAGGATGCGCTTAAATGTACATTTCTTTCTCGTTTAATTGATTATTCATGAGTTTAAAATAATTAAAGAAAAAAATCTGAAATTGACAGGAATATTTTTTGTGCTAACCTCAATTAACTTCAGCCTCTCTTATACATCTCATCATGCTACCTGTCAAAGCTGTACCTTGTGCTGAATGAGTGGCAGGGGATGGGGGACTGGGTGGAATAGAATCTGATAATATATGAAGAAACATATTTTTATTGATATGATTCTAAAAATACAAACAATTTCGTACAAGTGAAGTCAGACAAATCTAAATTTCAGTTGCATCTTTAAGTAAAGGGGGAAAGAAATTTGGGGGACACACAGAAGGGTGATGGAAGGTTGTAAGCTTTGGTCGGCAAATGGTCGACTCTATCTGATTGCAAAGAGCCTGCCAAAATAGAGACTTTTTATGAAAGTCAAAGGAAATATTAGAAACAGTGAAAGGAAACATGAATATAGCTTATTAATCATCCTTGCTAGTGAGGTTTAATATGCACAAGATGCAGACCTCTTCATTTTTCTTTCAAATACATATTTTATTTTTCTTTATGAAAGATAGCTTTATAATTCAAAAGCAACATAATGAATACATGAAATGCTTTTTTTCCCCCTATAAATCATAGCTAGGAAATGCCAGGCTAAGAGAGATCAAAGGTCATTTCAGCACAAAATGAAGAAAATTAGTTGAGAATCCATCATCAAATTGAATTGCTTATGACATGGAAAGTCCATCATAGTGATTCTACCCCGTTTTAATATTTCTCTGTTTTGCAGAAGTCTAGTGAGAGTCTGTGGCTTGTGGAGAAGCATTAGTCTTCCAAGTGGCATGCGCTCTGCAAGGAGGTCTGGAAGCCATGGTGGCAAATATGGCAGACTAACTAGAGAATTATACAGCTGAGGAAGGAACGAATAAAGATTCTCTTTTGGTATGTAGACATATAGAGCGCCGATTAAAGGCTATAAAATTAATAATGGCCAATGTAAGACAGGAGTAAAGGTATCTCAGCTTCACGAGAGTTGATCTTCACCTCCCAACCCTCAGGCTGAAGGTTGGCACAAGTCATCACTAGGTGTCTGCTTCACTGCCAGTACTAACATTCTCAAGGTGTTTAATTCTACTGTCAGACCTGGGACTAGTCATATGTACCTGACACTTACTGTTAAAATGTGGGACACTGGATTCTATAATTCAAAATATAGAAAAGAACAAATCAAGGTAATTTTGGTCCCTTTTTTTTTTTTTTTTTTTTGAGTTAGAGTCTCACTCTTGTCGCCCAGGCTGGAGTGCAGTAACATGCTCACGGCCACCGCAGCTTTGACCTGCTGGGCTCAGGTGATCCTTCTGCCTCAGCCTTCCTAATAGCTGGAACGACAGATGCACGTTACCACACCAGCTAGTTTTTGTGATTCGTGTAGAGATGAGGTCTCACTAAGTTGCTCAGGCAGGTCTCAAATCCCTGGGCTCAGGCAATCCTCTCGTCTTGGCCTCCCAAAGTGCTGGGATTACAGGTTGAGCCTCCCAAAGTGCTGGGATTACCGGCACCCCTTTTCAACTGTATAGACAGAGGAGTCAATTGTCACTTTCAGGCTGGGCTCGGTGGCTCAGCCTGTAATCCCACGCCTTGGGAGGCTGAGGTGAGTGGATTGCCTGAGCCCGCGGGTTCGAGACGCGCCTGGGCAACTTGGCGAGACCTCATCTCTACAATAAATCAAAAAATTAGCTGGGCGTGGTAGCGTACGCCTGTAGTTCCAGCTACTTGGAAGGCCGAGGTGGAAGGATCGCCGGAGCCCAGCAGGTCGAGGCTGCGGTGGCCGGGAGTGGCCACTGCACTCCAGTCTGGGCGACAGAGTGAGACTCCAACTCAAAAAAAAATGTCACTTTCAATACAGTTACACTCTCTCCTTTCCCCCTTCCTCCTCCTTTCCCTTCCTCTCTTCCCTTCCTTTCCAGGGAAAAAAACTGTTTTGGTAAATAATGGTCTGCTTGAATAAAGCAGGTCTTTTATTCTCTCCATATCAAAATGGGAAATAATCCCTTTGCTTGTAGAATAATGGAAGCACACCCTAATAACATACCGGAACCTGGCTTTTTATAACCCTCTCAGCCACCCCACTATCCCTGGCCTTCTCAGCTATCAGTCATTTTTCAATCATGTGACCTCAGCAGGTAACTTAATTTACTTGTCTCATCTCTACAATGGGGGATAATAACACCTTGCCTTTTTGGAAGTAAAGAGTTGGTCTAAATTATCCAAGGTGCCTGCTAACTCTAAGATCTATAATTTAGAGATTTCTCAAAGATAGTGTTCGTTCCTAATTTCTATGACCTTGATACACAGTAAAATGTCAACCTTACTGTGTAACCCGAGCAAAGATAAGCATTATGTGTCATCTTGGGTTTTCCCTTTTTAAAAAGTATGATTGTTTTCTTATCGCATACAATAAATTAATTCCGAATCTATATTCTTCAATTAGAGTAACACAGGCTTCCTTTTCCTTTCCCCTGCTTGTTCCATATCGATTTGATGAAATTGTAAGAGTTTGTAAAGTTTTACTTTAACATTGCAAAAAAGTGGCCAGTAAAGAAGACTCTGAATGATAAACCTAGTTTTACAAAGAAATGCACAAATGCCCTTCTTTGAATCTTTTTTTCATTTTTCAACAAAGTGGATGTTAATAACTAAGAGAAACTAGCACAATTGAAAATGTGTCACAGATTATGACCCTGTGGTTTTAATGTCTCCTTGTTCTTTTGGTCCTATCAGCCCCAGCCAGAGTTTCCTGAGTATTTCTACTTCTCAGCTTCAATCCGCAATCTCCTGAAGCCTGTCCAGCAGCTGGTCAGCCGGTACCTCTTTAATGTGCTTCAATCAATGGAGTGCTGATTTCTCCACTTTTCACTTTGATATTTCTTCCTTTCAATTATTCGATTCCCATATATGACTCTCTACCTTGATATTTAATTCCAAGTTGGCACTTTCCCAAACAATCCTTAAGTCTCTCAATTTAAAGTACATTTTTATGTAATATTTTACTGAAAGCTTCCTTTCTGTTCACTATTAATTACCTTCTAACAACAAGGTAAAAGCCAATGTGTGAAAATGTATAGCCTACCTTAACAGAAAGAAGCACAGCCAGGAGTGGTGGCTCACTCTTGTAATCCCAGCACTTTGGGAGGCGGAGGTGAGAGGATTGCCTAAGCCCACGGGTTTGAGATCAGCCTGGGCAACATGGCGAGACCTCATCTCTACAATAAATGAAAAAAATTATCTGGGTGTGGTGGCGTGCGCCTGCAGTTCGAGGTACTTGGAAGGCTGAGGCAGAAAGATTACTTGAACCCAGCAGGTCAAGGCTGCAGTGGCCGTGAGCGTGCCACTGCACTCCAGCCTGAGCGACAGAGTGAGAAACCAACTCAAAACAAGACAAAAACAAACACAATGGAAAAACACAAGCTTGTTCGTATTTGAAGAAAGAATATACTAGGTGGCTCCTTTCCCTGAGAAGTCTTGGAGTGTCTGCCATGGAGTCACAGGTCCTTCTAAGGAGTTTCTAGCTCATTCATGTATTTATTTATTCAACAACTAGTTCTCAAGGACCTATTATGCACCAGGCACTGTGTTAGGGCTAGAAGGATGGAGTATATAGATACCCTGTTCTCTGTAGCTTTTAGCTCAGTGGGGGAAGCAGACAAAAGAAAATAGACAAACACAAATAAATAATTACAAAAAGCGATAGGTGCTATGAAACATCAGATTGCTCAGATGGAGGGCAGCGAGGTGAGTATGTACGCTGGGAAAGGAATGGTTCTCTCTGAAGGAGGTGATGTGGAGTCAGAGATGGACAAGAGGAAGTGCCTCCCTGGATCCAGGTTAAGAAGGGGCACCCTGAGGGATCGAGGGGCCTGGGCAGAAGCCATGGCTCAGGCTGCGTGCGGGAGCAGATTGGGTCACGGAGCAGAGGAGAGGTCTGAGAATGTCCTTGAGTGTGAATGGAGGAAGAAGAAGGGACTGCGTTAATCAAACTGCATTGAGTCCTAGGCCTGGGACTGAGGAACTAAGCTATGCTTGGATCCTGAATATTTTACAAATAACCTAGCTCCCTGAGGCCTTGTTGCCCTAGGGCCTGTTATCTATATTCCCCTTGTATCATACAACAAACAAAACTGCACACTGGGTACCTGGTCCACTATCAGGGTGAGAGAGGGCCAGCTAGAGGCCCAAACTTCACCCATGTGCAATCTACTTATGTAGTAAATCCCCACTTGTACCCCCCAACTCTAAAATAAAAACAACATCAACAAAACTGATGAGGCAGTCTACCCTATCTGGACTTGCCACCTCAAAGAGTCTAGACAACACAAATGGATGGTTTCCACACTACCAAGAGCTATTCTTAGCCTATGGTTTATATTATATTATGTTATGTTATATTATATTATATTATATTATATTATATTATATTATATTATATTATACTGTGCTGTACTATACTATATTATTTTATATTATATTATATTGACCCAGGAATTCACATGTAGATGTATCCCGAAGAAAGGTAGCTTGGGGGTAGGGGCCCGGGACACTGAGGATCAAGACACACTTTCAGTCTTCCATCTAAGAAATAATGAAGAAGCTATCCGAAACCACAGGATGGTGAATTACTATCTTCATCATGCATTGTGGAAAGGAAGTCAGAAATAAAAGAATCTATTCATTTAAAAGCAGCACTTTTACTTCAAAGATCAAGACAATTCAGAAAAAGAACGTATCCATATTACCTGAATAACTGTGCAAATGATTTATTTCAGCATTGGGTCAAACTATTTGAAATTGCCGATATTCTATTGTCTTTGATCTGAGAAAGTGACAATGTCACACAGTTCAACAAATACGAGAATAATCAAAAAGATGATTTCCGACATGGATGACTTGGTTTTTTTTTTTTTAATTTTTTTTATAAATTAGAGTCTCCCTCTGTTGCCCGGGCTGGAGTGCAGTGGCACACTCGTGGCCACCACAACCTCGACCTGCTGGGTTCAGGTAATCATTCCACCTCAGCCTTCCAAGTAGTTGGAACTACAGGCAAGCACCACCATGCCTGGCTAATTTTTTGATTTACTGTGGAGATGAGGTCTTGCCAAGTTGCTCACACTGGTCTTGAACCCATGGACTCAGGCAATCCTCTCACCTCGGACTACCAAAGTGCTGGGAGTATAGGCGTGAGCCACTGCGCCCGGTCGTCTTGGTCTTAAGTTGTAACTCAAGCCATAAGCTCTGAATCTGAGTTCTTCACCAGGGGTAGGACTCTAGCATGTACTGACTGCTACCATGTGCCAGCCCTGTGCAGGGCTACCATAGTGGTAGGTGCTTTTCTTATACTATTTTATCTATTCCTCATTATGAGGTGAATAATATCACTGGCATCTTACAGTTAAGAAGACAAAGGTTTAAGGAGATCAACTATAAAATACTGTATACAATGGCAGAGCAAGACCTGATCTCAAAAAAACACTCCAAAACTGGGTAAAATGAGAATAATCTCTAACCGATCCTCTCTTACGTATTCCTGATTTCTTCTTCCCTGATTCCTAGTGGCAAGAGGGGTACACTGGTATCCTCGTTCCCTTCCAAATAAACAGAAATCTGTATTTTATTTTTTAGAGGTTATTCTATCAAAATCAGAAGTATACAATGAAATATTGCCCAGAAAATTAAAAGCAAACTAGCACAAGATATTTGTTTTTGAAAAAAAAAGAAGAGACATATTTTGTTTTAATCTCATATTTTTAGAAGTGTTTGAGAAAGTAAGACATCATAATCAAAGGTAGCAATCCAAATCTGTAGACTTCTTGTGCACATAGTACAAGCATTCCTTCAATGCATCCAAAACAGGAAGCTTGCAAACTCAAACTCTAAGTCTGTGCAATCTAGAAACCTTAATGTCTCCAACTCATCTGACAAACTCCACTAGTTACAGCCAATTGGCATCCAGTAAATCTTGTGGTAGATCAAGGATTACTCTGATTATAAACAGCTCTGGTTTGGACATCTCTTTCATGATGTCTAACTTGCAAGCTAACCAAAAGAACTCATAGGCTTCAAATATAATAGAAAAAATAACAGGTGCTGGAGAGGATGTGGCAAAAAGGGAGCACTTCTATACTGTTGGTGGGAGTGTAAACTAGTACAGCCTCTGTGGAAATCAGTGTGTCGATTCCTAAAAGTTCTAAAAATCAACCTTCCATATGACCCCACAATCCCCCTACTGAGAATATACCCTGAAGAACTCAAATCACTCTATAAAAAAGATACCTGCAAACGTATGTTTATCGCAGCATTGTTCACAATAGCAAGATCATGGAACCAACCATGCTGTCCATCAAAAGAGGACTGGATTAAAAAAATGTGGTACATATACACAATGGAATATCACGCAGCCATAAAAAAACAAAATCATGAATTTCGCAGCAACCTAGATGGAATTAGAGTTTATAATACTGAATGATCTCTCACAGAAATAAAGATCTGAGTATCACATGTTCTCACTCATAAGTGGATCTTGAACAACTACTGTAATACTATAAGAAAAGGATGGACGGGAAACTATGGGGAGGGCAGGGAGGGGAAGGGAGGTGGGATTAACGGTAGTCGATATCTGCCTGGGGAAAGGAGGGCACACCTCATCAACAAGGGTACCTGCGCAGTGAATATTTGTATACCTAACCCTTAACTGTACCCCACAATTTTAAAATTAAAAAAAAAATATTAAAAAAAAAAGAAAAATTAATCCCTTTCGGATTTATTTTGTATCTTGGTAAGGACCAACTTTGATCAGATATTCAAAAAGAGTTTTCATGCCTTTAATGGTGAAACAAATATTTGGGATAAAATAAAATATAATCGATAACGACTATTTCAAAATAAATAAAAAAATTATTGTATAAACCCACGTCACTTAAGTATAATTCAATTTTGTTTGTCCTTAGCTGGTCAGTTCTCCTATTTTAATTTTCAGGGCCCAACAGCTAAAATGTCCATGGTAAACAGTTCTGTCTTCCCTTATGAATGCCTTGTTCAGATGTCATACTTATTTCTTCCATGAAGCAAAACATAAAGATAAAAACTCAAATAGCATATGAAATGAAAAACAATCGGATGAAAGGTTTAATCACAATTTTTACAGCTTCCCGTTATATTATTTGTTTTTCTCTTGCAGATGAGCTCTGCTTTCTGAAGCTTCACAGGATTATTATTCCTGTTTTTACTACGAGGGTTACAATCTTAATGTAAGGACAAGAAAAGCACATACACATCACTTGTTTCCATATATATTCCTGAGTGAATGTGACACTATCTCATATCATCGATATTGCACAGAACTTTTTCTTATCTTTCCAGAAAATTTAATTGATTTTAATATTGAGGGAACGAATGTATGTAAAATCATTTAGCATTTACGTAAAATAATTTTCTTAATCCATCACTCAAAATAGAGTGGAAAATGCCAATTCTCTATCAATAGTTCCAAGCTGTAGTACCCCTGCTCCCACCCACCTCTTAACACTGATGTGGTTGGACCTAAAAATACAGAGCCATTAAATTTATCAAAAAATAAGAAACGATGCAAAAAGCATGGATAAGCATGGCAAAATTATGGCAAAAATAGTTGTGTCATGAAGAGACTTTAACAAAGCAATCGATGCTGGGCATATACATTATACTTGTCCATATTCTTATTTTCAGGATTTCTGAGTCACATCTTAAAGAAAGAGTATCCCATACATTTTTAGGTTGTGTCTATACATGGGAATTAAAAGTTTGACGAAAAATGATAACATGTGGCAGTCTTGGTAAATACAAGGCCGTGGTCAGTAGCAGGGCAGATTTGGGGTTGGATTCCCAGAGCATTTCCTTAATTTGGATCTTGCTGGAATGTACTCTTTCACTTCTAGCTCTCAGGCATTGGAGAACAAAATGGCCTTTGTATCTCTTCACAAGGGGGCCACAGTAAGATTACCATGAGGATTTTCAAAGCTACTTCTTACTCCACCCTCTCACTTTGGTCAACTTCTACCCCATGTCAATTCAAGGCTGGGATACAAATGCTTCTATCCTTCTCACTGAAAACACAGGATCTGTTTAGGGATTAAAAGTTAGGCTGAAAAAAGAAACCCAAAATGAATGTTGAATGTTCATAGCAACCACAGTGATGGATGTGGGCTGGACCTGGAAATCTGAAATCTAGAGTCTAGATCTTAAACCTAGAGATCCTCAATCTAGAAATCTTAAAATGTTGGCACTAGGACTCCTTGGGCCTCCACGAATCACAGGCTGGTTCTAAGAAAAGAAGGCGCTTCACAATCCACGACGGAAGTTTCACAGTATTAGTAGGAACCCTCTTCTTAAGCGATGACATCCTTTTTTTAAAAATTCAGTCAACAGTCAAAGCCAGAGACACAGATGGTGGGGAACTGCCAAGCTTATGCCCATACTTTGGGTTCACTGGTAGAGGAAATCCTGAGATTCCCCTGGACCTGCGATAGCCTAGGAAGCAGAGAGCACAGAAAAGCCCCATTCTCCCCAAATATCTCCCCACATGGGCCATTAATTGTCATCGTCAAGGCATTTGGGTTAACAAGCTCCTCTTTTAAAATGCAAATGTCCCCTGGGAGGGTTAAGCCTCATTCATACCTCAGTGCGAATTAGTTTAATTAGATAATCAGATCTAATTAATTGAGGGCTCAGGGAAAGCGAGTTTTGATTGAGGAGGGCCGAAGGGAGGAAAATTTGGAAGGGATCTGGGGTGGGGGTCTCGGAAGAATTAGGAGCAGGCATCAGGTGTTGGAGAGGTCTAGTAAGACTAGAGCGAGAACGTCCAAGGCAAACTTTGTCTACCCTTCTGTTTTTCAGCCAGGGTCACAAGGTGCTAGAATGCCACTGAAAATGATCGCCATTCTCACCCCTTAGTGAAAGGTGTCCGGATTCATTTGAAAGGCTACAAGCCTCATTGTTTAAATGCATGGGGTCTGGCCAACTTGCATATCGCAAGAAAGGAAGAAAGAACAGGAGAAAGAAGAGACATGGTCTCCAGGTTTCCTTGGGTAGAAGGTTCATTTCACCCACTCAGCTCCCAAAGCCTTACGGACTCTGATAACAGGTCTCTCTCCCGGCTGTTGCTGCTGTCAGCAAGACTGGTGTGGAGGGAGATTGCTTTTGAATCACCCAAAGATGCCCATGGGGCAGTACAGGAGGATGATAGCATCGTAGGATAGGCAGCCGACTAGGTTCATGCCCTAACTGTAGAATTCACTTGCTGTAAAATCCTAGGAAAATTATTTGACTTTTAATAGCTTCAGTTCTTCGTTTAAAAATGGGGATAAAAAGACCTAACTCACAGGGATATGGCAAGGTTGAGGTGAGACAGTGTAGTGAAGACCCAGGAAAGTGTCCAACGTAAGCAAGTGTGCCGCTGAGGTAGCTGGTATTGGCATGTGTTCATGACGACAAGCCCAGCTCCCAGACTGCACAGTGCGTTCTCCTCTCTGTGCCTCTGAGCCCTGGGATTGGAAAACACTGTCTCGCCACTGGTTCACCTCTCTTCATGCTGCAGCTGTAAGGTCCCCTATTTTTTTTTTTTTTTTTTTTTTGAGTCAGGGTCTCACTGTCGCTCAGGCAGGAGTGCAGTGGCACGCACACTTACAGCAACTGCAGCCTTGACCTACTGGGCTCAGGCGATCCTTCCGCCTCAGCTTCCCAAGTAGCTGGGCCTACAGGCACATGCCACCAAGCCTGGCTAAGTTTTCTATTTATTGTAGAGGCGTGGTTTCGCCAAGTTGCCTAGGCTGGTCTCAAACCCCTGGACCCAGGCAATCCTCTCGTCTCGGCCTCCCAAAGTGCTGGAATTACAGACTTGAGCCACCACACCCAGCCAAGGTCCTCTCTTATGGGAAAACCTTTGGGTGACACTCACCTGGGCCTTGAAGCACTCCCTCAGCAGATTGACATGAGTGCCTTCAAGCCCGTTATAAGTTCTTTAAGGGCAGAGAGCGAATGCCCTGGGCACGTACTCCCTAAAGCCTGGCATACAGAAATGGCTGGATGCCTATTTTCAGAGAGAGGGAGGTGGAGGAAAGATCAAAACATTTACCTGTGGGACCACGCCAATCTGTGATCTCAAAGGAATTATGACAAAAACACACATCCTTTTGAATTTGTGGCTGATGTAGACACAATCCTTTTCAAACAATACAGATAATAGCCACAGAATGCTAACATTTAGTAACAGTGGAAAAATAGACCGAGAAATATTTTAGGAAAACATCTCTACTACTTGGCTAGATCCTAAGGGACTAAAATCTAACTCTGTGAGACAAGTAATCTATTACCAAGACATGCACTGTTCATTTTTTAAAGGTGGATTTTACATAGAAGTATTCCCAAATGTGTACAAGGGTGGAATGCCTTGGACATGTTTCTGTGACACCCATCCAGGTCACGGGGCCCCTTGGAGATGGCTGTGTTTTTGTTTTTCTCTAGGCTTAATTGCAGGTATCAATATGCCCACCTTCTAATATCCTACATTCTTACAATAAATCTTTATAGCATCGTATTTTTCCCATTAAAAGAAATACAGTGGTGCCAAATTGTTCTTTAGCATTGTAGTTTGTTCCATAAACAACAGAAGGCACTCATATGGCAAAAACAGCTTTTTCATGGGCTGAAAAGGAAAAAAGACAAGCAAAAAAAAAAAAAAAATGTTTTGAGGAAAACTTTTTTATGGGCCCTTATCTGAGACATCCAAGTTTTAATAAGATTACAAAGAAAATCGTTGTGGGGAAGAATAACACAAATGTGACTTGCAGGATATAGTAAGAGTCTTCCTAACTCCTCTAAGCCCCATCCACACAGCTGAGTTTAGGACCCAACGGTACCTGGAGAGAATCTTCCACGTGAACGTGACTTCTCCCGGCTGTGTCTGTGCTGGCGCCTCTGCCTCTCAGTCTCTGGGTCTGCGTTCATTTATCACATCCCCGTCCGGGAAGACCCCATGATGAGGATGGATGTATGGTCTGAAGTGAGACTGGTTCCTGTGTGGCTCTGACTGTTAAATTAGCTTCGTGACCTAGACACATCATATAACCTTCTGAGGCTGCTTTCTTAACTTTCACACGGAGATGGCAATAGCATATCTCAAGTAGGCAGTGAGGATGAACGGATGTAACAAGCCCCGTGTCTGACACACATGGACACCCCCGCAATTATACTACTTCCAACTCTTGTTCCTTATTTCCGGCGATCTCCTGGAATTTTATCTAGGTCCTGCTTTGTCTTCACTCTCTTATATTGACTTGATACCCCAAGAGGACCAGGCTCTTCCACGCTTTGTTTCCTGGTCTCCAAGTTGCCTCTGGAGACCCGTCTTTCAGGCAGCTTTGTAGGATGACCTGGGGTCAGTGACAAATGTGGCCAGGGGCCGGGCTTGGTGGCTCAGCCTGTAATCCTGCGCCTTGGGAGGCCGAGGTGAGTGGATTGCCTGAGCCCGTGGGTTCGAGACCCGCCTGGGCAACTTGGTGAGACCTCATCTCTACAATAAATCAAAAAATGAGTTGGGTGTGGTAGCGCGCGCCTGTAGTTCCAGGCTGAGGGGGAAGGATCGCCGGAGCCCAGCAGGTCGAGGCCGCGGTGGCCGGGAGCGGCCACTGCACTCCGGTCTGGGCGACCGAGTGAGACGCCAACTCAAAAAAAAACCAAAAAACAAAACAAAAAAACAAAATGTGGCCAGGGAGGTGTTCCTCTGTGGAAAGCCTACCAGAGTTCTCTAGCATATGAGAATATTCCTCAAACAGTCCAGATGATCTTGCATTCCCCTTTATACCACTTACTGTCAATCCAAGATACTGTGAAATTAAGCTCCTCTTCAAAAAGTGTTTTCAAATGTAAAACTGGGGGAACAAATCACCACATGTAGTATGGCTTGATGACCCTATGACTTCTAGCAACAATCTGAGAACGCTAGAGATAAATTAGTAGCAGCGTTGCCCCAAGATGCAACCCTTGAAAACTCAAGCAACTGCTCAAAGATTCAGGACTGAGAAATCAGGTCTCTGCTGCTAAAACCAGGTTTCTAGAGCTGCTCTGAAAGTAGCAATAGGGGAGGAAGCAGGTAAGGTGGCCATTGGTCATTCATTCATTCATCATTCAGTCAACAAGCGCTTATTGAACACTTATCAATGCCAGGCATATAGAGATCTGGAGATATAAGACCTTGCCCCACTGGTTAGGCCACAGTCAATGCTGGAAGGTGAACATGGGGCCAGCCAGCTACATTTAGAGGGATTAGCTGTGAGGAGGAAGGATGGGGCAGAGAAGCCTTCTCAGAGGGGGGCACTCTTGGATGGCATCTTAAGGAAGGGGTAGGAGAGGCGTCGCTGGGAGAGGACCCCAGGCAGAGGAATGAGGTATTCAGGGGGAGGGACAGAACTACGTAACAGGTTAGGGGAAAGGGTTATGGGGTCCTGGATATAATCGATATGGGAGAGGCACAACCAATCATACACGGAAGCAACTTGGTCAAAGCACTAGGGAGTTTGGATTTTATTCTGAAAACAATGGAAAATGAAATCATCCCATTACACGAAACTTCCACAAGGCCAGAGTTCCGCCTTATTCATTTTTGTATACCTCTCAGCCTCATGTAAAAGATTCTCAAATAATATTTATTGGACTCAACAGTTGAATGGGTTGACTTCTAAATTGATCCCATTGACTTGGGAAAGTGAAAAAATATGTACATGATCTTATTTTTCCTCAACTCAAACTTTAACTTTCCAGTAAACTTTTCCCCCAATAAGATTTTGTTTAAAATATATTGGATAACATAAAGCAAACGTGGTTGTTACAGTGGGCTGTGCTGCAGCATGTGTGAGGGCGTGTGCGTGTGTGCACGTGCAGAGTGCTGCTGGGCCTCTGTGTGGGCTATGTGGCAGGGCATAGTGTTTCTCACCTTCACCCCAGCACACCCAGAGAGCCCAGGCATAAGCACAGCCAGGGAGGCGGCCAGGAACTGGCTTTTGTAAACAGAGCAGGTCTTTGAAATCTAGTCCTTTATTTAAATTGGACAAATGTTCCATTCCACTTCACAAATATCTATGTGTGTTTTAATATAAATCTTTAAAACTAGTTGCTAGTTAAATGACTGCCCACATTTCCAGTTCCCTTCCAATGTTTTTCTTTGGGTATATGTGCTAGACACAAAGAGGGGGACTTCATGGATACCCTGGTGTTCCACCCTGTGATCCATGAGTTGCTCTGGGCTGATGGTAGCAAACTCTTTGGAGTTAGATTCTATGGCAGTCAATTTCGATTTCTGGTTTTTCAATTTTTTTAAAGAGATAAGGTCTCCCTCTGTCACCCAGTCTCAAACTCCTGGGCTCAAGTGATCCTCCTCAACTAGCAGAGACTACAGGTGTGCACCACTACACTTGGCTTCAATTTCTGCTTTTTCAACTGGAAACCAGTAGAGCTGTACAAGCTTGGACAAGTCACTCCACTCTGAAGCCAATTTCTTCACCTAACACCTAGACATGGTAGTATCCATTCTGTTTAATCATTCCACACAATGTCTGCCATGCAGTAGTTGGGACTAATTGCTGAGTAAAGTCGCCCATCCACTCATCCAACAGCTGCTTACAGAAAACGCACTATGTGCTGGGCACATTTTCAGATGCTGGGCAGAGTGACAAACAAGACAAACAAAATCTCTGTCCTCGTGGACTTTAGGTGAAAGCAAGTAAACAGTTAATAGAGTATTATAATTTCAGAAGTGGTAAGAACACTGAAGAAAATAGAAATGGGTAACAGGAAACAAAGGCATTGCTGAGGGATGAGCAACCACCTTTCCTGGGCTGGTCAGGAAAAGCATTTCTCAGGAAGTGATGTTTGAACAGATACACGGATTCATTCACTAGGAACGAAAAGAAGAGGCAGACACGAAGATCTGGGGAAAGGGCATTTCAAGGGGAAGGAGCAGCAAACGCAAATGTTCTGAAATAGCAAAAGCCTGGCATAGTACAGACACCAGCAGAAAGCCTGCATGGCTGAGGCATAAGAACACGTGAGAGTGGCATGTGACAAGCACGGAGGGGCCCGTCGGGGCCCACTGACGTGGGGCACCACAGGTACCCAGTCCACATTTTATTTTAACAGCCATGGAAGTCACCGGAGAGTTTTGTGCTGGATGGTGATGTCATCTGATTTACATCACAAAAAGATTTATCTGGCTGCTAAGCACAGAGTGAACCACAGACTGAGAAGGAAGGGGAGAGGGCAAGATCGGAAACAAGGAGACCATTTCAGAGTCTTTGGTGGTGATCCTGGTGAGAGATGTTAGTGACCAGTTGGCAAAATGAGTGGGGTTTTTCTTACTCATTTTGCCACAAGGGACCAAAGTTGAGGACAGAGTAGGATTGAGTGCCTCATTCTAAGAACTGTCAACAACTAGGACCAAACATGGTCTCTGGGTTTACCAAGAGGTAGACCTGTTTCCAATAGGCACCAGCCACAACCTTTTGCACCTACAAAAAGGGCTGGGCATGGGGGCAGAGATGAAGACATACATCAGCCTCGTGGAGATGCAGTTTGTGGAGAGAACCTCCTCCTTTTCAAGTCAAAGCCCAAGAAGGGAGATTCTCTGATAGATATGGCGTGCTGACAAGAAGTGGAGAATGGCATCTCAGCCTCCAGCTGAACAGCTACTCGGTCCCCAGCTGATTCTCTGATCTGAGCTGAGCTTACCTGAGAAGGGGGAAAGAAAGGGGCAGAGGATGAAAAGACAGGGGCAAGGAAAAGGCAGAAACAGGAGCCCCCGGCATTGCCACTGTCTTCACAAGCTACCGTGTCACAGTGGTGTGGGGGAAGGTAGCTAGACTCCAACTGTCCTGCCCATACCCGTGGCAATACCCAGCAAGAAACCTGCCCTCCAATCTAGCGTGTTTCCAGAAGCAAGAATCTGTGAGGCCAGAGGCCAAGCAGGAAAGCTGATGGGGTATTGGGCAAATCGTTCAAGCCATGATCTCCCATGTCAGGAGACGATATTGGGGGGAGGTCCAGCAAAGCCCTGGCAAGTACATCTATCCCCCAAGGAGTCACCTGCTACAGAAGGATGATCAGTGTTCGATTATCAAGTTTAATGATCAATTATCAATTTCTTTCCTAAGAGACAGAATTTCGCTCTGTTGCCCAGGCTAGAGCACAGTGGCCCAGACTAGAGTACAGGCATGCACCACCACACCCAGCTACTTTTTCAACTTTTTGTAGAAACTGGGGGGGCGGGTCACACCATTTTGCCCAGGCTGCTCTTGAACTCCTGGCCTCAAATGATCCTCCTGCCTCAGCCTCCCAAAGGCTGGGATTACAGATATGAGCCACAACACTCATCCTTAATGATCAATTTTAATTTCTGCAAGTTGGTATTTAAAGGTCCCCCCCTTTTTTTTATCACTTAGTTGTTTTAGTCTTGATCCATCCCTGAAAACAGTGACTCTAAGCACACATCCTCCTGTGGCTCTGTGCACACATCTCTTCCAAGTCCACGCGTCCACTCAGGCTGCATGTCATTTGTCTGTACCAACTCAAATGTTCCACTCTTCCAAGAAAAGCTCTGTTGCTATTCCTCTTACAGCCTTTCCTTCCGCTTCAGCTTAAAACGACTAGCTCTCTTGCTGACCTTTTAGAGGACTGGTTTCCTGTAAGGCATACACACCTGTAATCACATGTTACTTCAGAATGGTTTCATCGCCCCAGTTAGCTGATAACTTCCTAAGAGCAAGAACCTCATCTTCTATTTTCACATATAGACCTCATATGCCACACACATAGCAGAGCCTTAAAAAAATACATGTGGAGCCGGGTTCGGTGACTCAGCCTTGTAATCCCGAGCCTTTGGGAGGCTGAGGTGAGTGGATTGCCTGGGCCCACGGGCTCAAGACCCGCCTGGGCAGCGAGACCTCATCTCTACAATAAATCAAAAAATCAGCTGGGCGTGGTGGCGCGTGCCTGTAATTCTGGCTACTCGGAAGGCTGAGGCGGAAGGATCGCCGGAGCCCGAGTGACAGAGTGAGACCCCAACTCAAAAAAAAAAAAAAATACATGTGGGATGTAAATGCTGAGCATTTAGCTCTTTGCAAACAAAACAAAACAAAACAATAACTAAGATAAGGAACATACTCAGAAAACAAAATGATGATGAAAAGTGATAGAAAAATGAATTCTTTGTACCATATTCTATCTAGCATGCTCTCCAAACTTCCCAAATATTTACAAACATTAACCTAGGTATAATGAATTTTCCTCTAATTGGCCATCAGATATCATCTGGATGTAACCTAAAGGCTGTAAGTATTTAAACTGTAAGGGAGCAGCATAACAGTATCAACAAACTAGAAACTAGGAACCCAAGCCCAAACCCTGACACTTATAAGAGAGATACCCATGTGCTGTGTCACCTGCTGAAATGGCAAATCCTCTCCCTAGAATGTCTTTGTTCCTTTACTCTGCATTTCCAAAAGAAATTATGCTAAATATTAACTTGTGCCTCTTTGACCCAGATTCCCAAAAAGGTATCAAACAGGGAAAAGGATTCTTCATGGGGTCCATGCCACCCAAATTCCCCAAGATGGTTTTAAGAAAAGATTCCTTTGATGTTTAATAGAACCAGACATTTGGACTAACACAGTCCTGTCTCGCTCCTCTATCGCCGCAGCCACTGCTAACAATTATAAGCTTTCAATGTTCTGAATAATTCACAATCTCATCTGTTCTACTCAGTGTAAAGACAATGGTGAGAGTACAAGGTCACTTTTTTCCCCCCTTCCCAACTACTGACTTTTCCAACGCGACAACAGCCTGATTGCATAATATACCCAGTGTTTGCAGGCTTCTCTTGACGACTTCTTAACAGCCATTAGTCTATTTACCTTAGGGTATGAAAAATAATAAGGGTGCAAATGGAGTGTCATATTCCTTCTACAGTAATAAACATGGGTTCAGCGTTTCCCCCTTCATTTTACCACAATACACTTAAACCACCATAGCATTACCTTTAATTATAACATTGACCAGTATCAATCCACAAATATACTTAAATGAGTCAAACTGCCTGAACAAAAATGACACTTTACATATGACCCACTTTCCAAAAAAAAAAAAATCAAAATCATAATATGCTGTTTATAAGAGATTAACACCTGTGAATATGCCCCATTGGGGTCATCTGGAAAATCTTGCAAACTTAGAGTCATGCAACCTATAATCTTAGAGGAGAAACGAAACTGGAAATCTGGCAATGCTCACATTTCATTCACTCGTTTTCATTTGAAAGTGATACCAGTCAGAGGAGAGAGGCAAGTTTTGGTAACCCTGAAATAAAACTCTAACCTTAAGTGTTCAATTATTTTTTTTTACTTTAATTAGACTCTCTCATGTCTTATAAACCTAGACTTTGTAAAGGGAAAATATTTTTAAAGTTCTTAAAAGGTAAAAGTCACATAATAAACACTTTCTTTAGGCAGACAAATGACACCACAAAGTAGTGTTGAGGTAATGCACATATCTCACCTCCAGACCACGGCTCCACAAACACTGTCAAAAGACCTGCATTCAGATGAAATCTCTGCGTTAATATTTCTTATGCTGCCTAAAAATAATTCCTATATATTCTTTTTGCTTGTGAACATTTTGAAAAATAGACAAAAACAAAACCACGAATGCCCACATACATTACATTAAAATGCCCACATACATACACCACCTACATTAAAAAATTATTGCCACGACCGTGTCGTCTTTCCGTTCTTTCTTTTCTTCCTCAAGTATTTCAAAGCAAATCTCAGAGGCCAATTCATCCCACCACATACACCTCCATATCAAAGCATTTGTTTATTTTTATTCATTCTTGTTAATTTTAGAGAACACACACGTGCTTGTGCAATTTCTTATTTCAGATCATTCTGGAGTCAGAAGGAAACTCTACTGATTAGCTCTAATACATCATCATGGGAGCCAGCGACACACATTTGACATGTATCTTCATCCAGGAAAGTGTATTGTGAATTAAGGATAACCCTTAATAAGTGCCGACCACATCTCAATTAATCCAAAAAAGTATGTTTGCCCAGCACAGCCTTCTTTGTTTTAATGTCGTCTCATCTGAGACCATGCAGAAGGACCAAAAGGTGTCTCTAGAAAAAACAGAACAGTGACAAATAATTGCAAAAAAAGCAAATATATATGATCTGGGTAAACAAAGGTTCTCTTTTTTGTTACCATCACCTTAAATTCAATTTAACATGAGAAAAAGTGTTTATAAAATAGATGTGGTTTATCTATATTACTTACATTTTTATAAGAATGGATTTGTGTAATTATTATACAATTTAAAATGAAATGTTAAAGGAAAAAAGAGAAGTAGATTGTTGTTGCTACTTGAGCTGAAGTCAATTTTTTTAAAATGCAATAAATATCTAAAAGAATCAAAATAGGCAACCCACAGCTTTCTTGTGTATCCAAATACCAGGCAGTCTTTTCATTGTTATAAACTGTCAGTAGACTGCTAAAGCAGAAGCAATTCTATTTTATTCTTTATTTAAAAGAACAGTCCATGAAATATATTAGTGATGCAAGCATATACGAGGAGATATTTGACTATGAATTTTTATCCAGTTTCTTTGATAGTTTTATGACAAAAATTTCAGGTTCCAGACAAAGAAAGAAACATTGTTACTCCACACCTACTTTCACTTACTGATGAAAGATAGGCACCTTCGATTGTCATATTTACATGCTATTAACACACAGAAACTACTCTGGAAGAAAATAATGCAAACCTCTGGATAGAAGGATAATGAAAATTTTATCTTTGCTTTTTAAACACAGCACATGAAGACAAAGCACAAACTAATATAATGGAGAAGACGAAGAACTCAATATAAAAATATAAATCCTCACTACCGTCCAAAATGACTTGGCAATGACCCTGAAGATGCCTGTCTCTCCTAATGGTTTAGTGCTGGATACGCTTATGGGAGGGGGTTTCATGGTAAGACTTCTTGACTCTTATCCAGGTCCATTGGTATTTGAGTTATAAAGCATTTTATAATTATTGCTTTAAAGCCTTTTTTTTTTTAGTTGAAGTCTCACTCTGTCACCAAGGCTGGAGTGCAATGGCATGCTCATGGCCAACACAGCCTCGACCTGCTGCGCTCAGGTGATCCTTTCACTTCAGCCTCCCAAGAAGCTGTGATTATAGGCATATGCCACCACACCCAGCTACTTTTTAAATTTATGGTAGTGATGAGGTCCTGCCAAGTTGCCCAGGCTAGTCTTGAACCCCAGGGCTCAGGCAAACCTCTCGCCTCCACCTCCTAAAGTGCTAGGATTACAGGCATGAGTAAAGCCATATTTTTCTTGTTGATTATTAAAAAGCTGGCAATAGTAAACATTCAGTTGTTGGATAATAATTAACACACTCCCTATTAAAATTACATTTTAAAATGACAATGTATTATAACATCTTAGAAATTTGGCACATTTGAGTTATAATTAAATGTGCTGGTTTCTACTGCCAGGTGCAATAGCACACCCACAGATCCAGAAATTTGAGAGGCTGAGGATGGAGGATTGCTTAAGTACAGGTGTTCAAGACCAACCTGGACAACACAATGAGACCTTGTCTCAAAAAAAAAAAATGTTGGTTTCTGTTCTTCTGCATGGACATATTCAAGGTGAAAGAAAACTCTGATAGTATCGTTTTATTTTCAATGTTGGGCTACATTTAATCTACATTGAGAGAGTTTATAGTGGCCAAAAGATCTTACGGAGACAAAAGAGGTCTTTTTTTTTTTGGTAATTATCCGATCTATAGGAATCTCTTCAAATATATCTGTTATTAAAGTGACAATTATGTAGACAAATGCTAACAAAATGCATGCTGTTATAGTATTAAGTATTTCTGAATTGTAGTAAACTCTACCAAGATTTTCCCCCATATAATCATTAATGTAGGGTGACCATGTGTCCCAATTTGCCTGGGATGGTCCCCATTAAAGAAAAATATGATCGTTTTAATACTTAAAGATATGAAAGAAACAAGGAGCCAATCTCTTACTCAATGAATTTTTTTTTTACTTTATTAAAGAGGAACAGGAGTGTGTAGGAGAAATTACCCAAGTCAGCTGAGCAGCTGACAATCAAATAGCACTGCCTACTACTGTGTTCTCCCAGAATCAGATCATTTCAGACATGACGGAGGTGTCTAGTCTAGTGATTTGTAAACTCTGCTTCCCAAGGCTCTTGAGAATATTCGTTGGGGGCTCCTTGCCGGCTAATGGGCAAAGGGGTGAAACCTTCACTCACATCCAAGAGAGTCCCCCAACTCTGATGAGTTTTATGTAAAGTTTCAAAAGGTGTGACCAGTCTCCCTGTTATAGATGATGCCCAAAAAAGTTAAGTGACAGTCCATTCGACCCACCAGGTTTGTGGCACAGAGGGACTCAGCACAGAGGTGTCTGGATAGGACTCAATTTTCCACGCTATGCCAACTCAAAGGCTCATCTGCTTACTGAAATAAGACTCCTGATTTACAACAGGAAAGTGAGAAGAAAGGTTTATTTTTAATGCAGTGAGTCGGGTTCATACTTTGTAAGAATAGATTTTCCACAAAAATAGAAATTATCCATTCTAAACTTTTGGCTGAAAAGAATTTCATTCTGTGTAAGAGAAAAATTGTAAATGTTGCTCTTATTCAACAATATAAAGCTCCAGTGATTACAACTTCTTGTGAATATGGTGGCCTGATTAAAAGCAGTCCCTTTCTCCCCCAGAACTTAAAACATATAGAAATGATGAATAAAATAGATATTTTTTCAAAAAGTAAAATTAGGCCAGGTGTGGTGGTTCATGCCTGTAATCCCAACACTTTGGGAAGCCAAGATGAGAAGATCCCTTGATGCCAAAAATTTAAGACCGGCCTAGGCACCATAGCAAAACCTCCTGTTTACAAAGAACAAATTTGTTTAATAAGCTGAGTGTACTCCCTCACACTTAGAGTCCCAGCTTCTTAGGAGGCTGAGCTTGGAGGACTGCTTGAGCCCAGAGGGTGAAGGCTGCAGTGAGCCCAGATCATGCCACTGTACTCCAACCTGGGTAGTAGAGTGAGACCCTGTTTCTTAAAAAAGAAAGTAAAATTAAAAATATATATGTGGCCCACATTGAAAACAGAAAAGGAAAAACTCCAAAGGCTAGATACAAGGAGGAAACTCAGGGCCCAAATGAGAAGGAGACACTAAAGCTGAATGGTCCAAAGAAGTCTCAGACTGAATGTTTGCCTCAGAGATCCATTGAAAGAACAGGAGTTTTGATACCTGCACTGTGTCCAGGAACTGGGAAGGTAGGATTTACTCTCTGCATGAACCTCATGGTGAAAAGAACTGTCCTATCTCTGAGGTGACGGGAAAAAATTTTGCTCATGGACCCACAGTCTGCTCAGGTCTGTGCTGGAAAGAAAAGTCTTCTTGAGAGAAAAGAACCTCAAATCTCTGCAATGTGTAGGTGTCAAGGCTACATTTTCACAACCCTTGGGAGCCCTTGACTGAGATTTTAAATAAAACCTGATATGAAACCACTAGGTCCCAACAGAGGCAAATACAAAAAAGGATTCCACAGGGACACAGTCAATCCAGAGCTCCTGGGGACCTGGCTGAAGATGAGTTCACAGTAAAAAATTATAAAGCACACTGAGAAAACGACAATTATGAGGACCCACAACAGGCAGAAATCACCTTCCAAGAACTACAGAATAACAGAAGAATCTAAAAGATAATTAGAAAGAAGAAGAAAAGGAAACAGAGGGACTACATAAGGGCTCATACCTCCTTATTTTCTGGTCCCATTTTCTTGTATGTATATATATATATTTTTATTTTATTTTATTTTATTTATTTTATTTGATTTTTTTTGAGTTGGAGTCTCACTCTGTCGCCCAGACTGGAGTGCAGTGGCCGCTCCCGGCCATCGCAGCCTCGACCTGCTGGGCTCCGGCGATCCTTCCACCTCCACCTTCCAAGTAGCTGGAACTACAGGTGGGTGTTACCACGCCCGGCTAATTTTTTGATTTATTGTAGAGGTGAGGTCTCGCTGCCCAGGTGGGTCTCGAACCCACGGGCTCAGGCAATCCACTCACCGCAGCCTCCCAAAGGCGCAGGATTACAGGCTGAGCCATCGAGCCCGGCTTCTTGTATATATTTAATAACGTTGTATACTTAAGTATCTGCCTTTATAGATTGCTAGCTCTTTGAAGTCAGGCTTCAATGACAGCATATTCATTTATCTAATGTCACAGCACAGGACCTTGCCTTGAACAGAGGAAAACAGGCAATGCTGTCCAAAAATCATATCCATGTAATATATTCCATTGCATTTCTAGGGTATGAAGAGTTCTGGTCCATATATGAAGAAAGTTATTGCTTAGAAATGATTACTTGAAATTATGATCAAGGTGACACTGATCTTAACTCCAAGTAATCATTTCTAAGCAATAACTTTTTTCATATAAATACGAGGGGGACCAAAAAAACAACAAAAAAAATCAGAAGTATCTTTCGGATGCTGGACCCTCTGCAGCACAGGCTTCCCCCAGGGGGTAAGTGTTCTAGAAATCCATCGGCATCCGTGTACCAGCTAATGTTGTTTTGAAAGGCTGTGCTCAGCTTCAGTGAATGTTTTTTGGAGATTCTTTCAATGCTTTTAACCATTTCACGATGGGTGATTCACGAGTGCACCTGCCCATACTGTGCTGCGAGTTCAGTGATTTTTGATTAAAAAAAAGGGATGACCGCTGTGCCCTGCCCTCCCTCTTCATCCTATCTCACCCTGAGAGACTTTTTTTTTTGTTTCCCTGTGAAAAAAGTCCTCAAAGGGAAACATTTTGCCGATGGGAAAGAGGCGCAACAAGCAGCAGAAGCACTCAAAGGTATAAAAATTGACGAGCTCAGCGGGGCTTGGTGGCTCAGCCTATAATCCCGTGCCTTGGGAGGCTGAGGTGAGTGGATTGCCTGAGCCCACGGGTTCGAGACCCGCCTGGGCAACTTGGCAAGACCTCACCGCTACAATAAATCAAAAAATCAGCCGGGCGTGGTAGTGCACGCCTGTAATTCCGGCTACTCGGAAGGCTGAGGCGGAAGGATCGCCGGAGCCCAGCAGGTCGAGGCTGAGGTGGCCGGGAGTGGCCACTGCACTCCAGTCTGGGCGACAGAGTGAGACTCCAACTCAAAAAAACCACAAAAAAACAACAACAAAAAACACCACAACAAAAAATTGACGAGTTCAAAAACTGTTTTGAGCTGTGAAAAAAGCATCTCCCTAGGTGTAATGCATCAAGTAGAGAGTACTTTGAAGGTGACTGAAGTTTAAACATGTAAGAATAAATACACCGTTTTTTAATAAATAAAATTCGGTGTTTTGGCGTCTCCCCTTATACATACATATATACACATGTATGTATATATCACTTTTCATACTCAACAGAATATTTTAAAAGTCCTCACAGAAAAAAGCAACACATACGTGGTTCTGATGAAAGAGCAAAAGCAAAGAAACTCTAGATCATTAAAGGCAAGGCAGTAATTACAGTAAGTGACGTAGGTTTTCTTAGGCTGACCTAAGCATCTTCAAACCGTTGGTTTGTGCAATGCTGTGAAAGATCTGTTCCTGTGCTCAGGTTTCATGCCAGATCCGAGCACCGACCAGTGTGCCCCACCCCCCTTCTCTTCAGGAGCAAACTCCGAACTTGGCAGCCCTGGGACTTGTTCAGGGCCTCCTCTCCTGCGGCACTTACTGCCTGGGCTGTTGGTTTCAGCACAAAACATGGAGCATGCCATGCACGTAGTAGGGGGTCTGTCTTAAGTCTCTTGTTATCCTCAAACCCACACTAACACCATGCTGCACGCAGTTGGTTTTCAACCAATTTTCTTCTCTGTTGATGACAGGCCAACTCCACTATACAAGCTTGCTGCATTATATTAATCAAATCACGAAATGTCACAGAGGGGTGAAGCTTATTTCCAGCTCCTTCTTTTTGCACACTAGGGACTTCTGGTGCTGGGAAGGGCCATCTAATAAGCCGGTGCAGAGTTAGGCCTGGAATACATGACCCCTAGAAACGTCCTATTCCTTTACAATAGTCACTTTCATCATCATGATAATCAGAGCTAATGTTTATTGGGGTTCATTATGGACCGTGTACACATCACCCCCAGGAGATAATTCTTAGTATTATCCCCGTTTTACCAACGAGGAAACAGAAACTCAAAGAAGTTGAGTTGCCTCGATCACTCAGCTAGTACGAGTTCCTTATTGGCATTTAATTATTGCTCACTTCTGGTCTGCACAGAAAAATATACATGGCGAAAGAGGACCAAGACTGAAGCCAAGCAAAGGAGGGTCAGGGACATAGGACTGAGGACAGGAGTGGGTCTGGTTCACTGTGTGTCCCCTCCCTATGTTATACACATTATTTGAGTAATTCTGCACGACTGTTGAAATAGAGGGCTTCTTCTGAAATATTCCCTCAGGTACCTAGAATTTAAAATTGCTTGCTGAGTAGCATCTGTTGATAGAATGGCACCACTTGGTAAAACAAAGGGAAAAAAGTGATTTTCCTGGCATCTAGACCTTTCAGTAGTTGGACATGTTAAAGAACTGGGGATCCATCCTATTTAGTCATTCCTTCATAAGGCAACATCATACTGCTTGGATAACTCATTTGTCCCCAGGAGACGTCTAGACAAACAACTCAGTCAAAAAGGTCTATGCTATTATGAGCGAAGAGTAGCTATAAAAATAAACAATAATAGCAACACTCCTTTTTTTCTGAATGGGAAGCTTATTGTTCTGTCTACCTTTGAGCACCCCAGAGCCCGAAATGTAGTAGATAATTTTGCTTTTTAACAGTTGTCATATTAAAAAGTGTTTCAAAATACCTGGTTTCCCCAAAACAGATGGAAAAGAAGACAATAAAAAATTGAAAAAACAAAACAAAACAAAAAACCTCAACTTAACCTCTAAGAGCATACTTGCCTAACATAAGGTTTCTCTGAAATGAGATATTTTCACCCCAGGAAAATCTGTGGATTTGGTTAACATTGCTATCTAATCTTTCACTGAATATTCAACATAAACTAATTTCACCAAACTCAATCTTATTCTGACCACACTGCAGAATTTCTAAATCTATTATTGCCTGGTTTATGCTTTCTCTTTAAACATTCCCAAGGAATAAGACCTGACCTCACAGAAAAACTATGTTTTAATATTTCCATTGTATTTTCACGTCAGGACATTTTGTTCAGACATAGACATAAAAGGCCACTGCCAAACAGGCCTTCTATAAATGCTTCATGTGTTTCCCATACTATTCTTTATAATAATAAAAAAAATTAACACAGCTCTTTCTGTTTAACAAAGTAGTCTAAACAACACAGAGCTGTGTTCATGACATATTACTTAGACTTTCCACGTAGCAGAGAGATATCAAAATTTGCCAAGTGGAAAGGTCTATATAGATGTACAGACTAAATACATAACTCTGAAAGATAATAAGCATAAGATAAACAATAGAAAATCAGATAATTTAAGAAAATTTAGCTGACAATTTTCATTGATGCACTATTTCCTCTAGGCAAATAACATAGTTAAATGCTGTACATTATTTAAAATAATTGGACAACAGTGTTTAAAAATATGGCAATGACTAATTCACATTCAGTGGGAAAATACCTTTGATGATTTCATTGCAAATGTGTTTATAATAATGTTTACTGATTTCTGCCATTTAAACAAGCGAAACACTTGTTTAGAGAAAGGGTAGCCCTCTAGTCAGAGGACTGACAGAAACTTGATGCTCTTTTCAACACACTTATCACAAATGTTTATCTCAAGAGGCCTAGAGGGGCAAATACCCTAAGAAGTATTGACCCATTTAACTGTGAAAATATGATGTTCTATATGGTTACCTGATAACTAGTTAAATTTATTTGAGCCCTACCCTTTTCACTTGATAAAAGGTCAATCGTTTCAACAAACATCTGGTTTTGACCAGAAAGGGCAAAAAACTCTCATGCCCTGTGCTTAAATGGAAAATAACGTGTCTACCTCAGTGACACTGGCATTTCTGTTCCAGGAACACACCGAAGACTCTGTTTCAGGATCTGTGGGCTATCTGGCACCTCTGTCTGGAAGGCTGCTAAATCCCTGCATAGCTGTAGATTTTTTTGCTGCTCTGGTCTCGGTGCAAATTCACTCCTCGGAGAGGCCTTGCTTGATCTGCTAATTTAAGCAGCTTCCTTATTCCCCTAACTCACAACACTTTTTTGTAAAGAGCACTTACTATGCTCTGAAATTATCTTGTTCTCGTATATCTGTTCATTTCCTTATTACTCCAGTAAAATAGAAGTTTCTTGAGAACCAGCTCCCTATTTTCACCTTACTCCCAGGGCCTAGAACAGTGCTTGCCACACTGTGGGTGTTTAGTTTAAAAATCTATTCAATGATTGCATGTGTGATGTTGAAAAAGTCTAGTAATATTTCCACGAATCTTGAGGCAGAGGCTATTACAGCATAATCGGTACTAGGAATGCAATGAAGAATCAGATACCATCCCTGTTTTTGAAGAGCTTCCAGGCTAACACAGGTCCGGCAGCATGTCCTGCCCCTGTTCCCTCCTGCTGAACAGGGAGGATGTGCAGGAATGGCCATCATATCTGGTTCCAAGGAGCTGGTACACAGGAGGACACTTTTGGCCATTACAAAAGACAACAGTGAAAACTAACCATCTAATTGGCAATCTAATTAAATTATCAAATGAACAAAAAATACTAAGTCAACAGAAAAATGGGCTCACTTACGTTCTGACATAGTCCTTTCATCTCAAAGTATCCTACTTACCCTATGTACTCTAAAAGTAATAGTTGTCTCACAAGTTTCAGAGTCCAAATACAATGTCAAACAACTTGTCTTCCATTTTATAGAATTTCTAGGCATCAATATGTATTTGCATCTCAAAAACAAGGGTTTCATGCACAGTGTACTGCAGTTAAGCAGGCTTGTTTTATATGATCTACGAGGTGGGACAGGGCAAACCAGTGACCCCAGTCAATCTCACCCTCCTAACTTGCCTTCCTTCTCTATCAAAACAGGCCCCCGCTCCACTTTGCCTCTAAACAATCATCGTAAAGGTGGCAAATCTGCTGAGGACATCTTTTTTGTTGCTATGTCAAGAAGTATGTAACTTCTTAGGGATAAGTGAAAGCAAGGATTCCCGTCATCTCAGGAATGTCTCTTTCTTCCTCTCTGAAGAAGTCTTTGGTGGAAATTATGCCTCTTTGCCCTTGCCCTGATCAAACGTTTTCTTTAGGACACTAAATAAAAAACACAAAGAAAACTACAATTTAAAACACCAAGTCAAGATTGTGTGAATTGCCTATCTACCAACTCAAACATTTTCTGAGCCCAGCTTACCCCAGAAGTCTTCTCATGCTATTACCATTATGATGCTATAGCATTTTCTGCTTTCTCGTTAGACTATTTCTAGCTCCCTCCTTTAGTTTGCCCTTCTTCTAGTCATTCTGACCTCCAGCAAGATCATCTCCTATATATTTCTTTCACATTGTTGTTGATTCTCTCTTGCTCTAACAGGTCCATTGTGGGGAGAAAGAACACCTGTGTGTGTACTTGAGAAGATGCTATTCTTATTTAAAGCCTTAATAGGAGAAACATCCTTCCCAGAAAGATAACTATTTTCATGCTTTAATCTTTACAACACAAAGCTCCTTCATTAAATGTAAACCAAAATATTTTTGTAAAGCTCAAATTTCCAAGTTGGCATTCCTTCACATTTCTCAATTTACACAGTCCCTTTGTCAGAGGAAAACAGGGTATTCACTGCTGGAAACTGCCTTGTGTTCGATATGGGCTGCTCCTCCAGTCTGAATAGGGTAAGCCAAGTTCTTGGAGTGTTTTTGTCCTGATTTCTCTCTAATTGTTTTACACCCGCCTTCTAACAGAATGTACACATTTCCCCCTTACAATCAGCATGTACCGTTGAAATGCAGTACAATCAATAACACCTTCCTGGAAGATGTTTAAGAGAATAAGGATATTTAGTCAAAAAGAAACAAAGCAGGGACTTGTACCCATATCATGTTATTGATTCACTCGCAAGGGTAAAGAATAGCTCACCCTGATCGGACTTCTTGGGGCGATCATGTGATTTATCTATCCTTCAAAAAGGTTTGGTTGGGGAATGCAAAGTGCTTATTTGCTAGAAATTATCTCAAGTCTAAGAGAATGAACTCCAGGGCCAACCGCTGTGTTTAAACTCCAGCTATACCATTCATTTGCAGCGAAATTGGGGGCAAATGCTTTGACTACTCACTCCAAAGCCATCATTTCTTCAGCTGCACAATGAGAAAGATGACAGCCTCTCACTCTCATGGGGCTGCAGTGGGATTCGAGCGAGATAGCACAGTGTCCAGCACCTGGTCTATGCTCAAAAGGTGCTATTTCTTTTGTTATGATTATGTCTGGAATACTGTCTTGTTTGCATCAGAGGATATTAAACCATATACTCTTCTCCACATCCACCCCATATACAGCCACTTTCATTGATCACCTAATTATACCCCTCCCCTCAGTCTTCAAAATGCACAATTACAATGTCTTTTGCAACTTTAAATTGGGCCTTGTCACTCCCAGGTTAACCCTTCCGGGCACTGCAGGAGCCATGTGGCAGGCACCTACCAGCCTCTAACACTTCCGATCCCTGCATGTGAAGAAAACTATCCCACTCAGATGTCCTCTCTCATGTGCAACAGACATCTCACTCGCAGCACTTATCACAAGCTGAAATCATTCTAGAAGTGCATGTTCTTATACAATGACTTTCCTCTTCCCTAGATTATAAATGCTATGAGGGCAGGGACCATGTCTTTCTGGTTTACTGCCAGAGTACCGGAGATCAATAAATAGCTAACCAATACGTGAATACTCAGGTTGATTATTGTGAACAGTAACCATTACATAGCTATAATGTGGTGCTGACATTAAGGACTTACCTAACTACTTAAATGACTTGCTTCTGCAGGAAAACAATGACCTTGGATTGACAACATTTTAATGTATTTGCTACAGTTCTCTTTCTGCCCTTGCTCTCAGAAGGTCAGCTTTGGGTTCCTGCATACTAGCCTCTAGAAGATTTACTCTAAGCTCTTCATTGTTTCTTTACCTGGCGAATCTGGTGCAGGTCTGTTATCACCGTTTCTGCACAGCTTTCCAATGAGCAATGCACATTGGCAATGCATGTCTGCTTTACAGAATTGGAGGAAATATTTGTAGAATGCTGGGACTTTTCTTTTGCTTACTTACTAATACTTGGTTGAATGACAGTGTTGAGGATTGAGATTAATGACCTACAGTTAAATGAGTCATCGTTATGGAAAATAATATGAAATAAATATCCTAACTCCCCATCTTTGCAAAAGTAAGTCAATTCAATAAATAACAAACCTACACCTAGCCTGGGTTTATAAAGAAGTAGGTAGGCCAAAATTCTTGGTTATGCTCACCGTATAAGAATTTATCCTATCGTGGTATATCTCTGTTGAGAGGACTCTGTGAAAACAAACTACATCTAATCAGCTTACACTGGCCCAATGGTCACAAAGACTCAGCAAGGGCAGAGCTGCTTCCCCTGTTCACACCCCCTCAGTGAATTTACCTGGTAAATCCCTACTGCATCTGTTCTTACAGAAAAAAATTAAAAATAAAAAAGCATCTCAGAGCTGAGATTAGACTTTTAGACCCTCCTGAGCGATAATCCTTACTTCAACATTGACTTTCTTTGTAAGGTTTGGCAAATCAGTTTTCTCCTCCATAATACAGGGATAATAATGCTTTAGTCAAATGGATGCTGTGAGAATTAATTACTGTTATACAATTTATTGAAGATGGGAAGCCCTGTAAAAATATTGCTACCGCTTATAGGATTGAGGTTCGAAGACAAAGGCATCGCACATAGCAAAGAAATCAAAACATCTCAAAATCCCTACTGTTCCCTCTCTCTGTGTCCTCCTTCTGAACTCAGGTAAAAACTAGGCAAAACAATTTTCAAGGACATGTCCCCTTCTTCTGTGACAAGAACTGAAATGCCCCACTGGACCCACCAGTTCCTGATGGGCTGCACCTACACCTAAACACCACGGAAGGACGGGAAGGCCTTACTGCCTAATTTACTGAGGATTCCAAGGGGTAAAAAAGAAGGTCTTTTGTTTCCCATGCAATTCTTTTGACCCTGAACCAGGGCCTTTCTAAATCAATGGATGCCCTAAAGACTAAATTTCAGGGAAAGGTCTTTTCAGCAACACTTAGAAAGCAATGGTTAGACTTTGAACTGTCAGAAAAGAAGAATGTGTCCTGCTGTAAGGTGATAACTAACTGATTATAAAGATTGAGCCCTGTTCTAACGAAACATGATCGGTTATAATAAACACGAAGAGCCCTCAAGACACTGGTTGTGTTAGCAGGAGGAATTTCTATATCCTCAACTATAGTTTTAAAATGACTAGAGATAAAAGAGTGCAGATCCTGTAGGGATTAAGGAAGGTAGGGACTTGATTTTGTTTCAAAACCAAAATAAAGCAATAGATTACAAAACACTACCTATCATCAGGTTGTTTTTAAAGCAATGCCAATCAACCCAAGATCCACAACTCAGGTTGAATGTAGGTATAATATAATTTGCAGAGCCGTTTCACAGTAGTGCCATCAAGATCACAATTTTGAAGTGGTCTCCAAGGATATGAAAAATTAATACAAAAATATTCTAACTATAGAATTGCCATCTTTACAGGATGCAGGTTGTAAGAAGAACTGAATTTAGGCTACAGGGCTCTGCACGAACATTTCTGAAAGTGGGAATTTTGAGTGTGAAGCTTGAGCTGCTGTAGATGTCCTTCTATCCTGATCCCCCAAGGTCCTGGGCGTGCTTTTCCTTAGAGGATATGGATTAGATAATCCTCAGAATGCCCAAGTTTACTTCCCCCTTAGTTTGAAATCTTGGATGGGGAGGAAGAGAGAGGCAGACAGAGGAGACAGCAATCCGAGTCTGTCCAGCTTTGTGGATGTAGAGGGGCAGAGAGCCTGTGTTGAACATCTTGCTCCCTGTCACCTCAGGTGACATCGTCTCTCAGTGATCCTCCACTTCATTCCCTTCATCACTCAGCAGCATTAAGAGAATAGCTTCTACGAACCTAGTCTTCAATTTCCCCGTGATCAACTGTCCCAGTATTTTCCCGTTTATATTTTGTGAAGATAAACCATTCTTGCCATCACTTCTCCTTCCTCCCCACTTTTCCTTTTCTTGCCCCTACAGATGTCTGATTCCCCTTCAGGGTTTAGTAGCTGAGGCTGTGACATGCTTCACCCCTCTGTGTTCTGATTCCTTCCAGAAACACCACTGCGATCAAGACAAATACCGCCGTAGTTTCACACCCACATAAAAGTAAGGATAATCTCCCACACCTGGAAGAAAATCAGCCTTACCAAATGGTCTGTTTCAAGATCTTTACATTAATATTGTGAGTCCTTCCACATTTTTTTTTAAAGGACAGTAAGTTTGAATACATACACCATCATTTTAGAGAAAGTAAATAGCTCGTGACATTTTAATAAAATTTGCTAATTACACCCTTTAAATTCCATTTAGTTGTGTCCTTTAGTTATTACAAATGCCATGCAGCGTGAGATGATCAGGTATGGCACTTAACTGCTGTGAAAAATGCAGTTCTTCATTATTTATCTTCATACATATCGATCTCCTGGAAGCAGTGTTCATGCCCACTCCTTTTCTTCCAAAGGATGCACTGTTCCAAAATAATATCAGGTGGTTGACTCATGATCCTCAGCATTTTTACTCAGAAAAAAAGATTAAGTGCTTACAGCAATTGGGAGAATCCTCAAAATTAACTGTGGCTGTTCTCAAATGGGCCTTTTCTCTGGCCTTGGTGGAGGGCCAGTTAAAATAATTCACTGTGGCCCCAAAGTACCAATGCAGTAGAATTAGAGTATGTAACAGGATTGCACAGATTGTGTAATACGCCACTGCATATGTAGACAATGATCTGATGTTTAAACGAACATCCTGCCACTTTAGAACAAGTGAGTGAGGCACTAGCCCAGGGGTCTTGGTGAAGATGGCCCTGACTTGGACGGTGTGCTCTCACCAAAGCCTTCTGTGGAATAAATCTCTGCAAGCAATCTTCAAAGCTAGTACTATATTCTCTAACTTTTCTTATTCTCTCAGATAAAAAACCATCACTGTTTAAAAGTAAATTTGTGATCTGAAAAACTTAAAAGTTTAGAATTAAGTCATATACATAAGGTATATAAAACTGAAAACACTAAGTTATGAACATGGGGTATCATTAATGAGACCACATCCCTGTATGTCCCCTGACCAGGCTGCCACAGAGGAGACATCTCCATCATGATGCTGGGACAGCATAGCTGCCCAAGGTGATCACTCTCTGAAGGGCAATGTTCATGTCAGTGCCAAAGTTCTGGAAGGTTTTGTTTTTAAAATACTCATCCTTTTAAAATTATATGTTAGCTTATAATATGAGTGTGCAGATTAGTCCTTAGAATTTTAGTGATGCTGAACAAATATTTATCAAATAAGTGAGTGACTGTCTTGAAAAGAATGAATTAAGCTCTAGATTCTTATTTGCTATTGTTGTATTGGGTTAACTGTTATGATATAGTAATTGATAATTTTTTGAATTATCAATATTATATTTTGAGTTCAGAATCTTGATTTGCTTTTCTATCTTTGTCAGTGAAAGCTATGCTTACTTATGGAGTAACCCTGTGGATGAGAAACAATCATTATTTGAAAAATCTGTTTTTTGATTAACAGAACCATTTCAGAATTGGAATAAATGATCAAAAACAAACAAAAGTACAAAAAGAAGCTGTTATTATAGACTGTCCCCAGATGGATAATTCTCATTATATTTAAACATTATTTAGTAAGCTATACATTTATTACAGTAGGTTATCAAGTTGGCTATGTGGAACTGCTTGTTTTGATACCCGTTTTCTTATTATTTTAAAATATGTTTAAAAAAATATAATTACTAGTCAGCACAGTAGAAAAAAGAAACTTTTAAAAAGTAAATCTCCTAGAGAACTCTCATACACTGATGGTGGGAATGTAAATGAGTACATCCACTATGGAAAACTGTATGGAGGTTTCTCAAAAAACTAAAAATAGAACTACCATATGATCCAGCAATCCCACTGCTGGGTATCTATCCAGAAAAAGGAATTCAGTATATAGAAGAGACATCTGCACTCCCATGTTTACTGCAGCACCATTTACAATAGCCAAGACGTGGAATCAAAGTGTCCATCGATGGGTGAATGAAAGAAAATGTGATACATATACACAATGGATATACACAGCGGGGTATTATTCAGCCATAAAAAAGAATGAAGTCTTGTCACTGGCAGCAACATGGATAGAACTGGAAATCATTATGTTACATGAAAAAGGACAAGCACAGAAAGGCAAATATCAGATGTTCTCTGATATATGGAGGAGCTAAAAGTGGATCTCATGAAGATAGAGGGGTCAGGAGGGATAGGGAGGAGGGAGGAGGAAGAGAGTTTGACTAGTGGCACAAATAGACAGTTTGATGGAAGAAATAAGACCTAGTGTTTGATAGCTCAGTAGGGTGAATATAGTTTATATTAATCTATCATAAATTTCAAATGGCTAGAAGGAAACCATTTGAATATTTCTAGCATAAAGAAAAAATAAATATTTAAAGTGATGGATATCCTAATTACACTGATTTGATCTTTACAAATATATGAATTATTAAATCATCATATGTACCCTAAAAATAAACCCAAATATATGAATTATTAAATCATCATATGTACCCTAAAAATATACACTTCTAGCCGAGCTCGGTGGCTCAGTTTGTAATCCCGCGCCTTTGGGAGGCTGAGGTGAGTGGATTGCCTGAACCCGCGGGTTCGAGACCCACCTGGGCAGCAAGACCACATCTCTACAATAAATAAAAAAATCAGCCGGGCGTGGTAGCGCGCGCCTGTAATTCCAGCTAATCGGAAGGCTGAGGTGGAAGGATCGCCGGAGCCCAGCAGGTCGAGGCTGCGGTGGCCGGGAGCGGCCACTGCACTCCAGTCTGGGCGACAGAGTGAGACTCCAACTCAAAAAAAAAAAACAAAAAAAAAACCACTCCTATTATATATCAATAAAAATTTTTAAACAACATTCTTGAAATATTTTTAAAAATAATTTTTAAATTGGAAACTGGCTCCCTGAGGTGCTTGATAAATTATCTGTGGAAAGCCAAGCAACATAGTCAGATCTGCTGACCTTAGTCTACAGCCAGGATCCCAGAATTATAACATACACACCTTTAACAGGGGTACTTGCATGATCAATGTTTGTATACCTAACCCTGAATTGTATCCCACATCTTTACATTAAAATAAAAAATAGTTTAAAACAAAACATACACACCCACTTATAGGCAGCTCCACTCCATTACCAGCTTTATTCCACTCAAATATATCTTTACCATCTTTTAGGTTGAGGTGTCAATAAAATGTGGAAAACATTTGACTTTGACTTTATAGACAAAGATATCTCCCTTCCCTAATTACTAAAAATTTAAGAGATATTTGTTATTATCCAAAACAAATGCAAAAACTTAGCAAACTAAAAGCACAGCACTCTAAAAATAAAGTTTTCAATACAAATGAAAGTCCTTAAACATTGATTTTCTGGAAACATTTCCAAACAACCAAAGCTTTGTCCTTCTCAGATTGCTGTTCATGTAATAAATGCTAGCCGAAGAGGAGAGGGGTGGGTTTCTTTGTTAGAACACTTCCCTAAAATCCTGACATTGCTTAATAGGTAGTTACTGTATGGTCTTTTACAAAAATGATTTTGTAAGATGGATGTAAAACTCAAAGATTTGCTTTTTACACTGTGGGATTAAAGTCTATAACGCATGCATAGCTACAAGCAACACAAGCTGAAACTCAGAGAGCAATGAAAATATCTTATTCTATTTCTTACATAACAATACTTTCTGTTTGAATTGCAAATTAGTCCTTGGCCAGTTTTCTTTTTTGCTGTATTTTTTTTTGTGGGGGAAAATGGCCTTCCTGCAAACACTAAGAATTGAAAGTATATGATTACTGAGTGCCTGAATGAAAAATGCAATGAGTATTTGTACGTATGGACAGTGTTCTTTTTAGACAGTGTGAGGTACAAAAATGAGATCTGCTTGTCCCCATGAGTACTCTTATAATAATATAAGTTATTAATTGTCTAATAAAGTCATTACAAATCACTTAAAAATAGTTCATATAAATTGTCTGGTGAGCTTTAACAAATGACCTATTTACCATTTAATTCAATAACAAGTTCAGAACTCAGAAAAATACATGTAGTAGGGTTTAATTTAGATTATTTTAGATTTACAAATATAAAGTTTATGAATATATAGGAAGGACTAGAAGTATATTCTATATATACCACTTTATATATGTTCTATATTCAGTCTGTAGACTATACATTTTATGAAATATACAGTAGTCCCCTACATATGAACTTGCAAGTTGCAAACTTTCAAAGATGAGAAAGTGTGTTCACATGTCTAATCACATAAGTTAGTTCAAGTGTGTGGCATACAATGTACCATGTGAGCATTCTCTACAAATGGTTATGCTTTTGTATACTTTACTGCACAGAACTATATAGTGTACAGTAATACAGGATCTTTATTTCAAGCCCAGGATGTCTGGGAGAAAGCATAAAAACAGCAGTGATGTGGTTGGTACAATATGGCTGACTGTGTTAGTTGGCTAACTTTGTTGGACTTAACAAACAAATTATACTTACAAATATAGCTTCAGAATGGAACGTGTTTGTATGTAGGGGACTTACTAAGTATACATATACTATGTACATTTATACCACATACTCCTGAATTCTGAAAATATTTTACAATCAGGATACCTTACTACATTGCTAATGTAGCAAAGAACAAACTAAAATTGTCAGTAAGATGTATTGGTGGGTGGGGGAATGAAGTATAATATACTAGGGGGGACCCTACAAAAAAAAAAGAATTTATTTGTAAAAAATTGTGTATTTATTCTTACATGTTTAAACTTCCGTCACCTTCAAAGTACTCTCCATTTGATGCAATACACATATCAAGACATTGTTTCCATGGGTCAAAACAGTTTTTTGATGTCTTTTAGTGCTTTTGCCATTTTGTTTGTTTGTTTCACCTTTTCCACATGGGCAAAATGTTTCCCTTCGAGGACTTTTTCCATCAGGAAAACTACAAAAAATGTCACTTGGGGTGAGAGTGGGTGAATAGAGAGGTGGGGAATGGGAGTCACGCCGTTTTTGGTCAAAAACTGCTGGACACTCAACAAGGTGAGGGCGGGTACGTTCCTAAATCACCCATCAAGAAATGGGCAAACTCATTGAAAGAATCTCCAAAAGAAAATCCACTAAAGCCAAATGCAGTCTCTCACAACAACACTAGCTGGTACACTGATGTCGGAAGGTTCCTAGAATGCTTACCTGGCAGGGAAGCCTATATTACAAGGGGCCTGTTCCCCAAAAAATAATTCTGGGTTTTTGTGGGTCCCCCCCATACATGGAAAAGTCTTGTTCCTTTTCCACTAGATGTAGCATTGTGCAAAGGGTGGTGGTTTGGGAACTAGAAAAACAGGTTTAAATCTCAATTCTATCATATAATAGCTTTATGACCTTGTCCAAGTTCTGCATTTTCTCTGAATCTAAATTTTTCATCGGTAAGATGAGGGTGGTAATATCCATCTCAAAGGGGTACAATTAAACAAAATAATACCCATAGGTAATCCAATGCTGTTCTTTTGGTTCTCAGTGGTTGCTGTCCCTTTCCTTTACCAATCCCAGCTCACCCCTTGTTTCGGCAAGTTAGCTAAAGTCATACAAATGCATCCTAGGGTAATGTTGATACATAGAACACTATGTCCTATAGATGCTCACACTTCTGTCACCTCAAATACTATGTTCTCTTCATTCACTTTCATTATTTTGCTTCCCTCCCAACAGACTAATTTTTTTAGAGAGATACTGGCATGGCCCTCCAAAGAGCCATTGTCCACGGTGTCCTCTAACGCTTGGAGGACTGTCAAGACCAGATCCATAGGTGCGCCTTGCGTTGCACAACTCTGTAACTTGCAAAAATGTTTATATATGTATATAATATACACATATCTCTAGGTACATATGTTACATTTGAAAGCAGACATTGCTATTAAGCAGAGGTTCACAATATGTGGTCCCAGATTGGGAACATCAGCGTTGCCTGAGGAACTTTGTGGAAATGCAAATTCTTGAGCTCCACCCCAGATTTACTAAAGTAGAGCCTAAGATAGGACCCGGCGCCCTTCACAAGCCTTCAATGATTCAGCTGCAAGCTAAAGTTTGAGAATCGCTGCCAAATATAATAAACATTACACCCTATGGTAGCTACAAACTAACTGCAAGGAAACCTTGAATATATTCAAAACCTTTTTAGACACCAATTCTACTCTAAGGGAGCTCTGTGTGAAGCTGAGAGAAGAAAACGGCACTCAGAGGTAGCTTTTTTTTAATAGTTATTTTTAAAGTAATGTTTGAAAGAAGAAAAGAGTAAGCTAAAAATAATAATCCAACAGAATTTGGCCTACAACGATTTCCATTTAATTTGGCATTATATTGGACTACATTACAAATGGAAACACTCCAACACAACGAAAATCTTGTTCTACATGGAAACACGAATATCAAAATTCATTTAAATTTTTAAATAAACACCTGAAATGAATTCCATAACTGCAGTGCTGTGGTCTTTCTTTGGAAGAGTGAAACAAAGACAAAAGGTCGCTTTACAAGAGAAAAGTAGAAAAGCAAAATTTTAGGGGGTGAGCTGACTCCTAAAAACTGGCATCGAGATTCTTCATGGACAATATATGAAAATGTTGGGAGCTGTAGAATCTTAAAGAGCAGATGAACACATTTGCAGTTTAAAGTTTTATCAGCAGCACAGAGTAGCAAATGTACCCACAAAAATGTTTAACCACTAATAGACAGAGTTGGTGGTATGGCCATCAACTCTAACATAAGCTTGGGCAGTTTTGTTAGATTAGAGGAAAGTCTTCAAATGATTAAATTCTTCCTGAGTAGTACATTGTCTGCAACTCACACCCAATGTGAAACTAGCCCCGCATTTAAGACAGGCTGAAACGGAGACCATAATATATTCTAATTTGATCCATTCTTCTTTATAGCTATGCCCGAAGGGGAAAAAGACAATTATCTTGCACATTTTATTCTTATAACTTTTGGACTGAAATAATTTAGAATTATCAGCATAACCTCAAGAAGCCCTAGAAGGGAAGAACGTTGGTTTCTCCATCATTTTTGCAATGGCTGAAACCTACATGTACATCTAAGAGATAGTGCGGAATGAGCAGGCTCTTGGCAGAGTCCCAGAAAGCACAAGACGCCCTTCGTGGGTACAGAAGAATCATGGAAACTCAGGCCTTTAAATGGAATAAATTAAATACTAGAATTTATGCAAAGAATAGGGAAGAGGGAACGCATAAGGCGCTTAAGAGAATGTGAGAGTTAAATATACTCAACACTTTTAGAATACAACTTTTCAATATTTCCGTCTTATCATTTGGAAAAAAAAATGTTAGCGATGACAAATGTGGATTTTAGAACCGGCCATGAAAGAATCAGTCCCAGTTTAATCCTCTGACCCCATCACTTCCCCGCCCTCCCCCACCACTACCACACACAAACCCACTTCTGGCAGGCCCTGTAACCTCCAAGGGAAAAACCTCTCTGGCTGCTACCCTCGTGCTAGGGATACACATGCTGCCATCCCCAGGAGTCACCACAGCATCACGATGGCGCTGAATCAGACCCAGGCCGGCTGATCATCAAGTACTTGCTAATGACACTTGCACGAAACACAAGTCATTCTGGAAACTCAGCATCTCTACTAAAAATGTATCATGATTCTCCGGAAGTGTTGATTTTAATTTCTTTCCCAACACAATGTTAGGTGAGTGAACAAGGCAGTGGGTCCAAGGTTAGTGACCTTATAATAACAATGTCTTTTCTTCCACTGTAGAGCAGCTTTCTTCCTAAACACAGTTAATGATCTCTTCTATTAAATGTGTGAAATGTTTATGAGGTTTGTGCTTTGGGGAGCTTTATGATGATGGGCTTATTCAGTTCCTATGGACTCAAATTGTCTAAGGAGATTTTCCTCGATAAAAGAGATATAGATCTGTCTAACATGTGGAAGGAGACAGCCAACAGGGGTCCCAGAGGGCTGTCATCCTTGCCAAATGACACAAAAATTAAGCTCTAAAATTTAAATTATATACAACTCCTGAAATTTAGAGTAAAAACCAGCTCTTTTTGCTGCAGTCAAATTTGAGACAGTTTCCAATTTTCTGAGAGTATTCAGTTTTTCATTAAATGAGTACTGATTGAATTGCCTTGGAGACACACTATGCCCCCGAAAATAATTAAATATACATATACAATTTGTAAACACAACACCAAAACCCAGAGTTCACCATATTTTGCTAACTATAACAGCCTATATTTTATTTCATTAGAGCATTGAGCACTGGTATATTTGGCATGTTATCTTCACTACTGATTGGGTTGTTTTAGTCATATGTCTTGGGAAGCCTAAAACTGAGAACATAAATACAATATAATAACTGGCATCCAAAAGTTAAAAAAAATAATAGGTTATGACTAAAGAAATAAAAGACTTTTTACACACGTCCGAATTCCTCCAGCTTAATATGTTTAAATGAAAAAAAAATTTGCACTTCAAAAGGATTACTACTTTCAGTGTAACATCTACCTAAATAAGGGAAATTCTGCTCTGTTAATGAAAGCTTTCTGCTGCTTATAAAGACCTGAAAGAATATAAAATATTCCAGCCTTTTTCAAGGCATCCATACTTGAACAATGGTAAATACCTGAAGAATGACTTTCCAATTCATTTTCTCAGGTCGTCTGATATTCTTGTGAAATATTCTTATCTTAGTCTCTTTTTAAATTTTTTAAAATGAGAATTTCTTTTTTTAATCATATTTTAAAGCTTCAGTAATGAAAGAAAGGAAGGAAGGAAGGAAGGAAGAAAGAAAGAAAGAAAGAAAGAAAGAAAGAAAGAAAGAAAGAAAGAAAGAAAAAGAAAATGTTCTCAAAAAAGGGAGAGAATGTGGGTGGAGGGGCTGAAGGTGGTACCGCTCATGGGTCATCTGAGAGCACTGAGAAGCTGTCCAAAATCCACCAATGTCTTTATCCAGCCTGTATTCCTAGGATTTCTAACACTCTGCACAATCCTTTGTTTTACAACACATGTGAAAACTTCACATAGAGGCATTAGGTTTTGAATTTTTCTCTCATGAGAAAACATGTTCCACCAGACAGAACCGGTTTTGGCATCAAGAAACTGATGTCTCCTTCAATCAAATCATTAAAACTTCCCTTTCCATAAGAAAAGGATTAGAATTAAAGAGAATGGCTCAAGGATGCAAGAAAAGGTAGAGTGACTAAGGCAAACATACAATGTACAAAATGCATGCCTCAAGTTTTAAAGTTGGCCAAGTGAATTGTAAAAGTTTACATTTTACTGTAAACTATAATTTTTTAAAGTTATTTACTGGGTTCACAGCATCTACTATCTCAGTTTAGAAGCAAATGTCACTTCACCTTCAATCTCTTTTAAATACTAACTTTGTTTAAACAGAATAGATTGCATAATGACATTCTTAAAAAATTAAGTTTGCTTCAATTTAAAAAGATTATATCTTTCCTTTTCAGAGAGGCTAAAGATTGTGGGGAACGAAGGAGAGACAATTTAAAAGAACAAATATTATAGGAAGAATCTCAATTTTTTTTAATCAAAGAAAACATTTTTATGTAAGATATCAGAATTATGCCCTCCATAAAAAAGTGGTTTATTTATCCTGAAGCCAGGGAAATTTTGAATAATCTTCCCACTTTCTCTGTATAATTCTTACTGAGAATGATGGATCAATGGGAAGGCAGTGTTTTTGGAGGTCCGTAAACCTGTATTAAACCCTAAAGTAAAATGTGACTCAAGAGAGATCTAAGACTTTATTGTTAAAAAAAAATTATTTCTTTATCTTTCCAAAGGTAGTTTGGTGTCAGCAGGCAGTGTTGATGGAGAGATACAGTGAAAGCTTGTGATACAGAGAAATCTGGGTCTGAATCCTTGCTCTACAAATTCTGTGACTTCAGGCAGTCATTTAACCTACATGAACCCGGGTTTCCTTGTCAGCCAAACAAAAGGTAACTATTGTTCCAAACTGAAAGGACTGTTGTGATGTGATTAAATAAGACACACAGTAAAGCTCCTGGCACTTAATAGACACTGAATAAATGCCATTTTGCTTCCTTTTATTAACCAGGTGTCGTTTTATGTATAAAATTTCTCAACGAAAGTACTGAGCCCAAAGGTATTCCAAAGCCTTTTTATAGTAATTATGCAGTTTAAATATGCAGGTGAATGCTGTGACTAGGATAAGCCTCCACGTGATAGTGATCTGGAAAAATATAACAATCTTCTATTGAAGGATCTCTGAAAGTCTATGAAGAAAATTTTAGTGGAAAAATCGTATTGGAAAGTCAGTTGTTCAATAAACAGAGAGTCAGTAGTTATGTTTACTGCATTCTTGATTTTAATATTCATGTATTTTAAGTATGCTGATTTGCCATTTGCACACTAAATCATATCGTTATTTAAATTTAAATTTTTTTCTCCTCCAAATCTCCAGGAAAGCAATTTCTACCTTCACACCAGTATACATATGATGGAGAGATTTTAGAGGTCTTAAAAGCTTTGCACTTCATATTTGTTTGACTTATACAAAGCATAATAAAAGAAAGCCATGTCTATACTTAAATAATTAAGAGCAATTGACTGGTCTGGGTATGTGACATTATCAGCAATCACATTTGAATTCTAGTGTAGGTACTACTCAAATTAATGTCATAAAATAAGTCATTGCAGATGACAGATCTCATTCACAGTGATCAGGAATGGGATGTACTATACGTGTTTTTAAGTGGAGAGAACATCATCGCTGGTAAGATATAAACTGTCAGCATATATTATGAATCTTAAACAGATTCCTCCCATTAAAGAAGATAACACTTATACCTTAGGGAAAAAAATAGAATTCTAGTAATTACTAAACAATCAACCAACTCATTATATCTCTTAAATTCAGAGTTATAAAAGGGTGACTCTAATTATACTGGAAAAGAAGGCTTGCTTACTATGGGAAAGTACAAGTCACTTTATTTTCTTCCCACATCCTTCCACTTTACGAGTAAAAGACAGCTTCCCAGGATGACTTTCTAAGTGGAAGGACTTTCTAAGTGGAAGGACTTTTTCACTTCCCAAAACTGATAACACAGAAACCCATACTCAAATAAGGTCCTTTAATTAAGGCCCCAATTCCTACAGATGAAGATATCTTTGTATGGACACTGAGAAGAAATTCTACCGATTGATAGGTAAGGCTCTCATCACTCTGGGAAAATCCCTTGTTTTGTTTCAGAGCTTTTAGGTTTAAAGAAAATCAAATGTGAACAAGCCCTTGTTTGCATAGCAGATTATTATATCCATCTGAAAATGATGTACCGTTAAATAAATTTTTGATTGGAATTAGGTGGCAGTGGACGTAGGGAACCAAACCTTATCAATTAAACATTTCATGTTTAAAATCCTGTGCACTGCATGAGAATGTCTACAAATGCAAATGCTTTTTAGACAACAGAAATATAAAAGTTATTTTAAAAGATTAAATCTTCAATTACCCAGAGAAATTCAGTTAGTGAATGACTAATTTCCCAGAAGTTATAGACAGTTTAGATTTTACCTTACAAGCTAGAAATCATTCATATGGTTCTTGGGCTTTATGAACAAGTCACTGATATGTCCAAACATGAACACAGAGAAGTCACTGATACATCCAAAATTCTTAGCAATTTCCCTACCAACTGACAATATAATGAAGTAGAAAATCTGGGGTTTGGCCAAGGAAAACCTAGGTTCAAAATCTGACTCTATCCTTTAAGAGTTGTTTCTTCTTAGGCAACCTACATAACTTTTCTGTTTCTCTTTCTATTCAGTTTCCTCGTCTGCCAAATGGGGACAATAAGGCCAAGTGGGTAGGCTAAAATAAAAGAAGTAACATTTGAAAAAGGAATTGCACAGTACCAAATTACACAGTCGTTTGCAAATAAATCATTTCTAAAAGCTAACTAAGCCTGAACAACATATCAAAACTCTGTCTCCACAAAAAAAAACTTTAAAAAATAGCGAGTGTGGTGGTGTGTGCCTGTAGTCCCAGCTACAGGTGACACCTACCTACAGGTTGAAGCAGGAGGATCTCTTGAGCCCAAGAGTTCAAGGCTGCAGTAAGCTACGATCAAGCTACTGCACTTCAGCCCGGGCAACAAACCAAGACCCTATCTCTTAAGCAAACAAAATTGAAGCTAACTAAACATATTTCTATAAAAACAGATCTCAGTTGCTCAAAATATTTGCAACTCCTCTCTATCAGACCCATCCTTCCAGAGCTCTCATTAGTGCCCTCACTGTGGGGGTGTACATTTTCTTCCCCACTGGCTGTATGACTTACGTTGGCCAAGATGTGAGTAGAAGGGATGCAGTCTGCATTGGAACAGAAGATTTAAGAGTCCGTGCAGGGTCCACCATACCTGTGTTTCTCCTGCTAGAGAGCAGAAAATGTGAGGTGATGGTTTCTCCTTCTGGTGTAAAAACAACAAGAAGCAGAGCCACAACCAATCCACATAACTCACATAGGACGAGTAGAAAACAAGCCTGTGTTGTTTTAAGCCACGAGATGTTGGTGCTGTTTGTTAGTTACCACAGCATAAGTTGGCAAATGCTCACTAATTGCTACAATGATGTCATTGCTTGGTAGTAAGCAGCTGTGGTGCACTGAGACCTTGGAGTCAGAAAACCTAAATTCAATCTCCAACTGGCTGTGTGACCCGGCCACTGCATGACCTCTTACTTCCCATTTCCACAGCTAGGCGGCGTGGGTGAGACCAGGGATTCCACAGTTACAGCTCTGTAACTCTAGTAGGTTCTTTAATCTCTCTGTGTCTTAACTTCTTCGCCTGCAAAATGGGATTAATAATACATACTGCATAGGGTTGTTCTAAAAATTAGGGGGGTTAAAACGTGTAAAGTTTGTAGGGGAATGCCCGGCACAGGGTAAACAATATATATTTATTAGTTATTGTTGTATTAGTATTATTATTATAATACTACATACTATAATATTATTATTTTATCTATTATTTTATTATTATTATACCTTTTTCACAGGTTTCAGGGGTTTCCGGGTGATGGTGTTTAGGAAAGTGCTCTATAAACTATGAAGTACTATACAGGTATATTGTTAAAATGAACATTCCTTATCTCATTTGCTAGCGTTTGGTAGTTATGAGGAACTCTGTAAGAGCAATCATGGTTGTATCCCAAGCCCTGAAACATGACCTGGCACATAGTAAGTAGGCTAATCGATGATATTTGAATGAATGAAGAAAAAGCAAGGTCTCCTTTGTGATCCATTCAATGCAAACGCTATTTTAAAATTATACTTTTACTGGTTGAGTCTCAGCCAATTTCATAAATGAAAGTTTCATATATGCAAACTTATTTCAGGTACTGGGTATGTTTAACTACTTAAATTATCTAACTTACTAGATCTATGTTAAATAAAAATACCACATGTCATCACTTCTCAGCAGAGATCAGAATAATTGGAGCCACACATTAGAAGAATCACCTTAAATTAAAGAATGTACTGTAATAATGTCTTTGATCAATGTACAATAGAGTACATGTCAACATTTGTTATACTTTGAATTATGAAACTGGTCTAAGAATTTCTATTTTTTTTTTTCTTTGACACTAAGGCTAAGACTATTGATATCCTTTTTTAAAAAGTGACAGTGTATTTTAAAAGCAAATTTTAACTGAAATGTAATGAATAAAATAATAAAATTTGTCTTATACGTGCTTGATTAAAAGCCTAAAGGCGATTGTAAATGATATATTTCAGATCAACTTTCAAAACCTCACATCCAAAGGCCAAATTACCTGGAAAGTCTCCATAAGTTAAATAATATTTTTATGTTATTACCAAGCTATCATGTTATTGTACTTTGTGTGAATTAGGAAACAGGAGAGTTTGCAACAGGAGATTTGAGGGCTAAAAGGATAATAATACTTCCTCTCTAGAAAGGAAGATCATTTTGCTATTGTCTGAGCAGTTAATTTTAACACTTTCCACCTAAGTTAAGAAATCTTTTTTTTTTTTTTTGAGTTGGAGTCTCACTCTGTTGCCCATTTATTTTTCCCAATAAAAGTTTTTTGAGTGTTGAAAATAATTCTGCTTTTATCATAGAATTAGAAAACCCTAGAATTTGGCCTGTTCTTAGGGGTCACCTGATCAATCCTTGGTAAATCCTACTGTATGGTCCTAAATGCTGGGTTGAAAACAGATACATAAAACATAGTCAGCCAGGTACAGTGGCTCACACCTGTAGATCCAGTATTTTGGGTGGCGGAGGTGAGAGGATTACCTGAGTTCAGGGGTTTGAAACCAGCCTGGGCAACTTGGCAAGACCTCATCTCTACAATAAATAAATTTTTAAAAAAAGTTATCTAGGCATAGTGGCACACGCCTGTAGTTCCAGCTACTAGGAAGGCTGAGGCGGAAGAATTGCCTATGCTCAGCAGGCTGAGGCTGCAATGGTCGTAAGCATGCCACTGTATTCCAGCCAAGCAACAGAGCAAAACTACAACTAAAAAAAACAAACAAAAACAAAAACACCCCCAAAATAACCATAGTCACTGGCCTTAAAAATCTTAAGATCTAATAGTTGTCCAGTCTTGCCACAACACTTTGTGACTGGAAATTAGTTAGAAACTAACAGCCTTGCGAGGCTACTTGTTCTGTTTTTGGATGGATGAGGCCAATGGTTAAAGTTGTTCCTTCCAAAGAGGGTGATTCAGACTTATAAGGGCCCCAGCCAATGGCTAAGGGCTACTCTCTGGGGCCATCATATATGCAACGCTTCCAATGGAACTCTTCTCAAATACTCAGACATTCATCATGACTCTCTCCCCAAAGTCTTCTCAAGACAACAGTCTCCGATAGCTATTCTCATATGGTATTTTTTCTAAACTTCTCACCATTTTTATGTCTGCCTCTGGATGTCAGTTTCTTGCCGAAGCGCCTCAGGCCTGACCAGCACACAGTGAAGTGCATTGCAGAGTCACACCTCACCATTTTATCCTGGCTCACGAGATTCTAGCTACATCGACACCATTCTGTTCTTCAAAAATCACCATTTTGGGTAACTTCTGGGTTTTACATTTGCCCACCTCTGTGTTCTCACCCTCAGCTGTTCACACGGCTGGTTCCTTCTCCTCCACCAGTGTTCAATGTGCACATCACCTCCTCAGAGGTGTCCTTCCTAAATCAACCTTTCCTCTACCTCCAGGCACTATCTTATCTCTGCTTAATTTTCAGCTTAACACGAATTATCAGAAGTTGTCTTACTTGTGTACTTATTTATTGGCAGCTTCCTCCCTAGAAAGTGAGTTCATGCCTACACTGCCAGAGCCTAGAATAGTGCATGGCAAGGAAAAGGAGTGAGGGAGGGAAGGAAGGTGGGAGGAAGAGGCCGTCTCTGCTCTGGATCCTATATGGAATGATTCGTGTCACTATTTTTTTTATGAATACAGTTAAGATTGCACAAGCTTCTTTTGGCAGTCATGCCACATTTGTTTAAGGTCAATAAAAATGTGTCTTTTTCACATATGGATGAGACACATTCTTACATGATGTGATCGTGCTGCGGAATTTTAGGAAGGCTGGAATTGTTGGTTTCAGTCTACCATTCTGGCACTATTTTTATTCTCTTATCCAACACTACCCCTTTCCTGTCAACAATGGCTTCGATACTCACATCATCTTTGTCCTGGAAAACGAATACATTTCTACCCATGGACTGTTTCACAGCCTAGGCTTGTACTGTATCTCCTTTGAATCTAAAATATTAGTCCTGGAGGAGGGGTAAAGACTATAACATGAATTTGATTTATAAGCCCTGCTTTATTTTTCTCTCTTTTGTTTCTGCACTTTCTTCCAAAGAAATGCTTTCTTCCTCTATGCCTTGGGACTGCTGGAGGTAGCAGTAAACCCTGCTGATAACCTGGAATTAAAGAATTTGCTGATACCTAGATTATTGTGCATTGTATCGAGGGGATAACTTTTAAGAGCCGCGTTTCAGGCTACTTAGGAAAACACATACCCTTAAGGTGCTGCCCTCTGCAATATTTGTTACTGCCTCAGTTTGTTCAACATTAGAGACAAATTAACACTTATACTTCCTGCGCCTTGTAGCACCAAAGAGGGTACAAAAGCAAAAATGTCACTGTTCAATGAAGAGTGAGTATCCAGAAGTAGCTCCCCCCAATCAAATGCTATACTGCTATTAAATAAAAATGAGAAATTGCTCTCTTCAAATTCTTATATTTATTAACCATTACACATCTATAAAATCAATGAAGACAGCTAATATTCTACTGGTTTGGTTGATCAATGGGGGGAAAGTGGAGATATCAGTTCAGAGTTCTAAAGCAGGTTGCAGCATTGACAGCCAGCAGTAGTTTCTTAATCCCTTTCTCCTTTGCGTGGCTAGCCCCAGAATAGAGTCTGTTTTCAGTCCTATGGCTGGATCACATTTCAATATCCTGGGATATTTGGTTCCAAAAGACTCTAGCAGGGACTATGTTGATCACATTAATCTAAAGGGTCTAAGTAACATCCGGATTTCCACAGTTCACAAAGACCACAGGTGCTAAATAGAGAAAGAAACTTGGCCACTACATTACCTCCATTTAGGAGATGTGGCAGGATTTAAAGAGAAGTACTGCATGCGGCAAAAGCGTTGGAAAATCAAAACAAAATCTGTGACTTAAATAGGAACATGTGATTTACTCTTGGGACCACCTGAGAAGCAATACGTGACACAAACAAACAAAAACAGCAAAGAAATGAAGATCAGATAAACTTCTTTTTACTTGCTCTTTCACTTTTCTGAGTGATGCTGGAAGATGCTTATATTACCTGAGACAGAGCTAAGTCGCTGGGGCTACTCTCTCAAGAGAACTCGGCAGCTGAAAACAATTGTGTCTGGTTCCCTGAAACAGTCATGAGAAACAAAAGCCACAGATTAAATAAACCCATCCAGGGATGCTATCCTGGGCGAAAAGAGAATGGTTTCAGCATGCCACAGACCCCCAGTAGTCCCGTAGCAATTGACCTCTGCTCATTAAACAAACAATAGCATGCCATAAGAGTCAATGGGTTTTCTTTTTTTAATGGTTCTGAAGACTTTGCTTCACTCCTCAAACACTCAAAAGCATCCTATCATTTAAGGGGATTAAAAGCATTCATTGACTAGAATGCAGACATTAAAATAAAAGATTCTAGAAATTTAATTTTATGAAGAAATGCAAGATGCTCATTAATTTAATTAGAACCTAAATAACATCGAGCATAGTTAATAAAGTTCAATATGACTTGATTTGCATGAAGGTATACTCATGTGAGAAGAAAAGTGATATTTACAACCTTTCAGAAAATTGGGAAGTTGTAAAGCTTTCCTAAACAGTTCTATATCAGGCTGCACAAAAGTTGGTTTTCTGTCCATATGTTACCCATCATGAGAATTATACAAATCCTTGACAGGTACAATGGTGTTCCTAGGCCACCAGAAGGAGGAGCTTCTGTGCTGAAGAACCCAGAAGATCATAACATTTTCTTTATATTCTTTTCTTCTCCATCAGTTCAGGAGCCAGGCCAATTGCCAGAGCCTGCACATTTGCCAATTTCAGAATGGGAGGCAAATAAAACAGTAGCTAACTTGGAGGCCATGTCAATAAATGCATCTGAATGTGAATGACAGAGAAGGACAGTGACTTGTGCGCTGCCCGAGTTCCAAGAAAATACTTATCGTAAGCAGCTGTGGATTGCTCCAACAAATACAGCTGCTTCCCACAAGTCCATTGGGCAAGATGATAAAATTTTAGAAAGTTAAATCAGTTCAAAGCAAACCAGTTAAAATTACTTTTTAACTGTCTTGACCATCACGATGCTCGAATACCCTTGGTTATATATTGTGAGAGAAAAGACAAATGATTCCATTCTTGAAAGGGTCTTCTGGTTTGCACCTGGAGAAGACAGTCAGCACTGAGTGGCCCTTCTTTGACTTCCCTTCCTTAGAACTGGCACCTCAGTTATAACAAAACAAATAAGCAAACAACACACACACACACGCGCGCGCGCGCACACAAAACAATATTTTGAAGTCAACAGGCACATTATTTTTTTTTTTTTTTTTTTTTTTGAGTTGGAGTCTCACTCTGTCACCCAGACTGGAGTGCAGTGGCCGCTCCCGGCCACCGCAGCCTCGACCTGCTGGGCTCCAGCGATCCTTCCGCCTCAGCCTTCCGAGTAGCCGGAATTGCAGGCGCACGCTACCACGCCCGGCTGATTTTTTGATTGATTGTAGAGATGAGGTCTCGCTGCCCAGGCGGGTCTCGAACCCGCGGGCTCAGGCCATCTACTCACCTCAGCCTCCCAAAGGCGCGGGATGACAGGCTGAGTCACCGAGCCCGGCAACAGGCATATATTTTAAATTATTTTGCTGATGCCACTATCTACCTTACATCTTACGTAAGGAACCTGGACCTGCTGGATTAGTTTCACGTAATTTTTGTTCTCCATTTCAGACATCTCGAACTGCTCTTTTCTTAGCTTCCACACCCCAGCACAGCCCAGGTTTGTCTGCTCCGTCTTTGACTACTTATTTCAGTCTCCATTTCAGACTTGCCCTCCCCAGCATTCCAATTCCTTAAGACTGATATTCTCCCCCCTCTTCTCTTACTCTGTGTGAGCATCCCCTCAATTCCCGTCTCTGTACAGATTATTCAGTAACTGATCCATAGTTTATCCTCAGTTCAGACTTCCCCGAGCTCCGGATCTAGCTAGAGGTCTACTTGACATACTCTTGGACCTCCCAAGACATCTCAAACTCAGCATACCTGAAGTTGAACTCATGGTAGCCCCCCACCACACAGTACACCAGGAGTGTTTCCCAGCTCAGTGAATAGCACCACTAGCTAGTTACACAAGTTAGAAACCCAGGAATCCTCTTGGTTGCTTTTCTCTCTTATCCTCCACTTCTAATCCATCGTCAACTCTTGTCCATTTCATTTCTA
>NW_007034698.1:0-17254 GCF_000164805.1 Carlito syrichta
TACCCCACAAAACTATAATAAAAATACTGATTAATTATTAAAAAAAAAAAAAGCTATAATTTATACTAAAATTTGAACTTGCTTATAGTGGCATTTAGTAGCAATTTATTAGAACTAAAATTATAGGTGTTAGAAAAATGTAACATATTCTTGTGTTACCTGATACAGCAATTTATTTTAATTCTTTGAAACGCTATTGAAAAAATAAATTTTGGCCAGGCTCGGTGGCATAGCCTGTAATCCCGCGCATTTGGAAGACTGAGGTGAGTGAATTGCCTGAGCCCGTGGGTTCGAGACCCACCTGGGCAGCGAGACCTCATCTCTATAATAAATCAAAACATCAGCCGGGCATGATGGCTCATGCCTGTAATTCCGGCTACTCAGAAGACTGAGGCGGAAGGATCACCGGAGCCCCGTAGGCCGAGGCTGCGGTGGCCGGGAGCGGCCACTGCACTCCAGTCTGGGCGACAGAGTGAGACTCCAACTCAAAAAAAAGAAAAAAAAAGAAAAATTAAATTTTGTAGGTTATATTGTGCATTTTTGTTTCTTAGATTTATTATTATTTTATTGACAAGTCTTAATTTTTTACATTTATGAATTCCAATAGTGATGTTTTGATATATGTAAAAAATGTAGAATGATTAAATCAAGCCAATTAGGATATCCTTTACCTTGCTTACCTCTATAATTTTTTATGGTGAGATATTTGACAGGCTTTTAAAAAAGAAAATATAAATTTAATAAGTTTAAAAGTAATACTTGTATTTAATAAAAATAATAATGACATTTATTTTTCTGTCCCATGATGTTCACATTTTCAATATTACATGTCTGAGCTGTGTACAGACTTTAGAACACTCTTCTTTTCTTTTATATAACATTAAAGCTAAATATAGCTTAATGTAAAATTCGTTTTGTTTTGCATCACTGCTTTTATCAATCCCACATTACACTGACTACTGATGTCATTACAATAGTATGACATCATGCTAACTATACTTCTCAAAAATTTTTGAGCAGGGAATATTTACAATCTTATTTACTAGTGAGAACAGGTTTTCAGACATGCAGGAAATAATTTCTACATCTCCAAACATAGCTATCCGCTTAGTATGTACATACTTATTTTGGTATACCTGATGATGGTCAAACAGAGCTATTGAATCCAAAAATTAATCGGATATGTTATTTATGTATTAAAATTTCCATCATATTAAAACAATTCAAAGAACAGTGTTATTCATTACAATTCAAACCTCTCTTTCTCAGGGAAATTGTTATCAAGCACAGAGGGAGTTAAAATTTGTAAAATTGAAGTTGAATTGCAAATGATGTATGCTTTTAATAAATAAATTGAGTAGATCTTGTTAAGTTCACCTTTGTGGTGATATTATTTTGAATTTTGAAGCAGTTTTATTTCTAAAAATGAGTCATTTTCTTTCTGTATGAGAGTTTGTTGAAATCTTCACATAAAAATAATATTGAGCAATTCGGGTACATTCAGTTCATCCTTTTTTACATAACTTATGACCTCATCAAAGGTCATCAGTTTTAGAGAAAGAGCATATACAGGCTACTTTATTGTCATTTTTCTCCATTTTTACTTTCAATGTACTTACAGTTTAGAGAAGGGCATTTTTCTTACGCCTCACTTCAAAAATATGATTTTAGGCAGAACAACATTTTAACATCTTTTTTACAGGCAGCAACGATGGTAGTTATCTTGTAAGCAAAGGTCTAAAGAGACATTCCATTTTTATAAAGTCTAAAAATGTAATCAAGTGCTTCTGAACAATTGGGAAATCCAAAAACATTCATTACAAAAGCCTTAATGCCACAAGTGAGCATATCACACCTCTTTTTAGTAGTGCTATGAGCAAGGCCTAGATAACATTTACTAGATAGGATATTTTAATCTTTCTCAGTAAGAAATGTATAAACTGAAAGGAAGTTGTCAATATTTACTTTTTAATTGTCTATAAAATATGCAGATAAATGAGCAAAGTCTAATTGGTATTCTTCTTTGTTTTATATTTCTTACAGTTTTAGCAAAAATCTTCATAGAAATCATGAGGACAGCATAAAGTTCCATATTCTATATTAAAGTACCTAAAAGCTAAAAGAACTTTTAGTTACTTTAGCTTGTTGCCTTGATCTGAGGCATCTACTGATATGTAGAAATCATAGTCATTGGTAAAGTCTGACAGAATCAGCTCTATACTGTAAGGGGTAAGCACATTTGTTATCAAATCACTTTGTTCATCCATAGGACATCTTTGTTGCAACCTCTGAATTAAGAGATGTAACCTTACCCAGATTCATACAGCAACCAAAGGAATGATATGAAAGTGGGTGTATGTTCATGTGATATGCCCAGGCTAATTTAGTAGTCAGTGTTTTCTTTCTTTTCTTTTTTTACAATTTTATTTTAAAGATGTGGGGTACAATTTAGGGTTAGGTATACAAAGGTTGATTATTCAATTACCTTTGTTGATGAGGTATGCCCCTCCCTTCCCTAGCAGTTTACCTCAACTTCCAATCCTACCCCTCCTCCCTTGATAGTTTCCCACTACTGCCAATCCCTTTCTTATAGTATTATAATCGTTCAAGGTCTGTTTATGAGTGAGAACGTATGGTGCTCTGTTCTTTGTTTCTGTGATAGAACACTGAGTATGATTGACTTCAAATCCATCCAAGTCGCTGCAAAGTCCATATGTTTGTCCTTCTTTATAGCTACATAATATTCCCTTGTGTATACGTACCACAATTTTTTAATCCAGTCCAGTTTCCAGGGACAATATGGTTGGTTCCATGTTTTTTTTCTATTGTGAATAGAGCTGCAACAAACATACATGTGCAGGAATCTTTTTTGTAGAATGATTTGGGTTCTTCCAGGAATATTCCCAATAGGGGAATTGCTGGGTCATATGGAAGGTCAAATTCTAGTTCTGTCAGAAATCGTCACACTGTTTTCCAAAGTGTTTGCGCTAGTTTGCATTCCCACCATCAGTAGAAGCGTTCCTTTTTTCTGTATCCTGGCCAGCATCTGTTGTTGTTTGTTTTAGTAATGGTAGTCATTCTTACTGGGGTTAGGTGGTATCTCACTGTGGTTTTGAATTGCCTTTCTCTGATGATGAGTGATGCTGAGCACTTTTTCATTTGTCTGTTAGTAGCCAGTGTTTTCAATTGACATTAGTAGCTTTTGGAAGACAAAAAGTTTTCTAATTTGCCTTGCCCCAGACTTACATAATTCATTCTCCACATGTGCTTTCAAAACCCCTATTCCATCATGCCTAAACGTAAACCATTTTCTGCATATTGTACAGTGTTTTGATTATTTACTTCCCTAATTTTGTATTCAAGTCCTACCATCAGCATAAAAATCACACAGTCATTTAGCTTTCTTTTACAGTGATATTTAGGTAAGCTATGTGTTGTTTTTGTAATCACTTCTCTGTCATTATCTGACGTGTTTAAAAACATGGTGACATGGTTCACAATGTTAAAAAGTTTAACTATCTTGATACAATGCGCAATAGCTAATCTATAGGCAAACCAAAAATTGGACTACTAACACTCACAATTACAATGCACAACACAAACTTGATCACTTAAGGTGAGATAACGATGGATGATGCGTTACTGTGTACCACAGATCATAGTTGCAACATCATCAATTGGGAAACAAAAGAGCAACAGCAACCAAAAAGGCCAATAATTTATGCCTTATCCATTTAATACTGAAAATTGTATTACTTTCAACCTTTAATTTTGTACCTCTCCTTAACCCCATCTGTCCCCACTGATAACAGGAAATCAGAACTCTTCACAGCACAGAATTGGAGGTTCTTTGGTAGGTGAGATTTTTATTGCCAAAATCAAGACAGTTTCAGGGAAACCTCATCATTTGGTCCTTCAAATGACTCATTAAAATAAACACCACTCCTTTTACCCAAATTTCTTTTTCAGTTAGGAGAGTGAGACTCAGAATGAGCAAATCAAAGTTACCTAGCAAATTGGTGCCAAATTTGACATCCCTCGCCCTAAATCATTGACCCCCCCCCCCGAGTTTAAAACTCTTGCTTGGCTGGATGGGGTGTCTCACAACTGTAATACCAGTATTTTGGGAGGCCAAGGCAAGATGATTTCTTGAACCCAGAATTTCAAGATCAGCATGGGCAACAAAGTGAGACTTTATTTCTATTAAAAAACAAAAAATAAGTTGGACATGATCACCTGTAGTTCCAGCTACTCAGGAACCTGGGGCAGGAGAATTGCCTGAGCCCAAACAGTTGAGGCTATGGGAGCAGTGATCTTGCCACAGCACTCCAGCCTGGGCAAGAGAGTGAGTCCCCAACTCAAACATGAATTAAAATAAATAAATATGTTGCTAATATATCACTTGTTTTGATTAATACATGTCTGACTGACTGGCCAATAAGCATGAGCATATAAAAAATAATGACACATTATAGACAAATTATTGAGATCTGAAGAATAGCTTTCTGTTTTTCTTTCTGGGGGATATAAAGTAAGAATAAAATATGGTAAGTAATTTCTTATTCCATAATTGTTTCAACATGATTGAAAAATTTTCATCAACTTTTAGTGTAAAATTCTACTATATATTATGGAATGAATGTGTGTGTTTCCCACAAATTCATATATTGAAGTCTCAACCCCCAATATTATGATATTTGGAGATAGGGCACCATGGGAGGTAATTAGACTTAGATGACATGCATGAGATAGAGTATTCATGATAGGATCAGTGTCCGTATAAAAAGAGATACCAGAGAGGCAGCGTTAGAACACAGTGAGATGGTAGCTGCTTATAAGCCTAGAGAAGAGGTCTCAGAATGAAACCTAATTTGCTGGCACCTTGATCTTGGACTTCTCAGTTCCCAGAACAGTGAAAAATAAAATTCTGTTATTTATGCCACCCAATGCATGGCATTTTGTTATGAAACACATGTAGATTATGATACCTTATGTTTGGAGCACAACCTTATATTCCATAAGCTATATAATATTAGTTATCTACCAGTGCTGCAAAAAGGAATAAAGGAAAGGAATAAATTCACAAAGGAATAAATCACAAATAATATTATATTATGTAATTTTCGCTTGGAACATGATATAATAAAAATTTTAAAAATACTCCTAAGGAAAAAGTAGAGTGTGAATTGTAGATTAACATGTGTGTGTGTGTGTGTGTGTGTGTGTGTGTGTGTGTGTTTGAAGACTAAACCACATATTCCAATTTGTTCACCATTATGTTTTGGCAGCCTTCTCCTTTCTAACAACTCTCAACTGAATGAACTCTTCCTTGTTACCACAACTCTTTTTCTTCTTCTCATCCTCTTATTATTTTGTGATAAGAACATTTAACATGCAATCTATACTTTTAAAAAGTTTTCCAGTGCACAACACTGTATTACTGACTGTAGGCACTATGCTGTGCAGTAGATCTCTTATTTATTTTGCATAACTGAAACTTTGTACTTTTTGTCTAATATTTCCTGGTTACCTCTTCCCCCCAACCTCTGGCAACCACTGCTCTACTCTCTGCTTCCATAAACCAGATTATTTTGGATTACTTTTACATGTGAGTTTTTGTAGTATTTGTTCTTCTGAGACTGGCTTATTTCACTTGGCATCATGCCCCAAGTTCACCTATGTTGTCACAAATATCAAAATTTCCTTCTTTTTAAAGGCTGAACAGTATTCCATTGCAAGTACGAGTATGTTTCTGTAACCTCACACATTTAAGTTTTAAAATTTCACATTTGTTACAAACACTTTCAACAGTATTACATGGAATTGATGATTTTTCTTCAAAATCCTTAAAGTAATTTTTAATTAACTTTAATGTCCAAATAAATCACTTCAAGATTTTAGAAATTTTGTCATATATACCGAGACACATACATTAAATAAACTTATCTTGCACATTTATGCAAATGAACTATGTTTCTTTTTATAAAATATGGGGAAAATTGCATAAACATAACTAAAACACATTGATATGACATTACTATTGCAATATGTTTGCTAAATAAGTCCAAATTTTGTCTTTTACTCAGTAGGAGTCAGTTAAATTTATGGCAGAGAAGTTATATGATGATTTACAGATGCCTTCGTGTTTCAACTTGGTTTACATGCTCTTCAAATTATTCTTGGAATGGTGACAGACCATTAGATAATCACCTTTTATTAATGGTTTAACATCAGAAGAGAGAAACATAAAACATTCAAAGAGAGTAATATAAAAAATATACAGATGTATAGAAGCAATCCATTCATTGACAAATGAATGGGCACCTAAGCTCTTTATGTGGTTTCAGAAATGCAGTTAATTTAGAAGCATGAACTGGAATAGCCTAACTTCCTTATTCTTGCACCATTAGAGCTTTTCCTGCACCATGGCTTCACACTGATACACAGTCTCATTTCCTTTCCTCAGTCCACTGCACACCTTCCTTAACCTGTCACATGATGATTTTATCAATACTAGAACACACCACAACATTCCAGAATGTTCTTTGCTAAGTCTATCAGCCTCTTTACACACCTTGGCTCTTGACAGATGCAGAAATATAGTCTTCAGATTGCTCTCAGCTTTTTTTCCTCAACAAAGACTGCTTTGAAAAATCCCCTCTGCCTATTCTGTGTCCATTCAGAATCCCCTTGCTCTTCAAAACGCTCCATTCTTCCTTTCTAAATCTTCCTAGCAGACAAGTTTTCATAATCACGGTTTCTACTCTGGATTGTACTGTATTTCAACAGAGCTGTTCTTACCTACATATTGTCCATAGAAGCTATAGAACATGAAAGTTGAAACCATAGACTCTAAACTAGAGACTGTCTACTTGAGTTAAACATCTCTTTTTCTCCCACTTCCTACTTCCATGACCTTGAGAAAAGTTACCTACCTTTTCACTGTACTTTATTTTTTCTGTACCTAAAATGATAATGAGAGTAGTCTTGTTAAGATGTTGTGATAATTAAGTGAGATGACCCATGTAAATCACTTATGTATCTGGTACAAAATAAGTGATAAATAATTTGGAGCTGTTAATAATCTGTTCTTTCTACTATCTCCATGCTACAGTGCTAGGTGATTTAGGTCAAATTTGTGATTTGGGGTATTGCATGGTTAGGTTATAGCCATTTTAAAACATGCACTAATCTATTTGTACTATAGAATACATTGCCAACAAAATTAACTGAAATGATGTTATTAAGCACAAGTCACATAGATTAAAACGTAATCATAGCACTGAACTATTACTTAATATTTAGAAATAATTCAACTGAATCAGTAAGTTTGACTTCTAATAACACAACTTTGATTAATATCTGTATGACTTTGAACAAGTCATTTAAACAAATCGAATTGTAATATTCTCACATGATAAAATAGGGAATTTCATTTCAACAAATATTGTTGGAGCATCTCCTGTGTGCCAATGTCTATAATCTATCAATTTTCCTTATAGCAGTACTATATAATGAGTGGTTACCCTCATCTTTAAAAAAAAAATAAGGGGATTCTGCCTACTTACTTTGGTTAAGAGAATCAAATGGGTGAAAATACTTTATAAACCAAAAAACACTTCACAAACATAATATTACTTTAAATTTTTAAATTTATTACTATTAATACATTTTTTAATTTATTACTTTTTTGGCAAAGCATGTTGTTTCAGTGATTAACTTTTTGTCAATTATTTCTTGTCTATTAGTGTTTTGATTGGAGATCTGAATCATCAGAACCAACAACAACTTTTTCTAGATTTGGAAATTATAATCAAATTAGAATATTTATAAAACTATTAGTCGAATATTAAAATGAAACTTTAAAATAAACAAAGTTTTAGATTAGATAAATGTCACTATTCTATAAATGTATTCTTCATATCATTAAATCTTTGTGTCACAAATTAAAACAGTTAAAAAATATATAAAATTTACTCATATATATGTATATAATATATTGAGAACTTTTTATCTTAGCACTGATACTGAAGAAAAAAGGATTTTTGAAATCTATGATTAAATTTAATGATTTTTGAAAACAGAAGATGGTAAGAAAGATCCATGTAAAATTGTTTCACCTATGATAGACCCTCACTTTCATTATTTGCCATCTGGAAATTTCTTTTTAGAAAAAGTTGATGATATAGATGGTAATCACAAAATGCCATGTCTTTGCCAAGGATATTCAACTATTTTTATTGGACAAGTGTCACTTTTAAACTTGATGAATAGCAAACGTGAAGCAGTAATATCTAATATTGAAAAATGAAGCCACCAAAGAAGTAAGAAATGATAGATAATGGTGCTTTTTTAATATCATAAAAAGTTCATAAATGAGAAATATTTTTTTTGATGATGTCTCAGGTTTGATTTGTGGCCTGTAACTCCAACACACCATTTCAGATTGACCCTTCTTTATAGATGGAATAAAAATAAAATATCTCATTTCCTCCTGAAAATACCCAATATGACTATTTAAGTATATTTTATATTTTTGTGGGCAATTGAAATACATTCTCGACTAGTACTCCATAATACTCTGCAGGGGTCCACTGGGACCTGGAATTTGGCCTATGGAAATCTGTAATAGCATTTTAAGCACTTATAAGATAATGAGAAAATTTAGGCATTCTCAGTAATATCATTCAATACAGTGTATCTTCATTTCTTTAATAAAAACCGAAATTCCTGCTGATCAAATATTACATAGCTTAAGGCTCATTTGAGGAGAAATAATGGCAATACCTAATTTATGCTCTTAGGGTTCATCTCAATATTAACCTTTTATGATTCCAGTGGGGTTAAGAGCTTAATAGAATGAGGTGAAGTTATTAAAACATATAACTCTATAATATACACTTTTCTCACTGTTCCCTCCAGAGCCAAAATGTTTCTTTCACTCTGAATGAGGCAGAGAATGATTTGTCCATACAGTCTTCCCAGTTCGCATTCATCTTTTTTTTTTTTAATTACCCAGTAACCTTTATTCAGGAAGCGAATAACTATGGCACAGTACTTCCTAAGGCATGGCACACAGGAGTTTGTTTTCAATGTGAGTGATCAAGGTCCAGAATCACACTCCAACTCAGGCACCCTTGATAAAATGTCATCCTGGGTGACCACAAAATGGTGGCAACAACTTAGACAATTTTATTTTTACTTGGGCAGAACAACTACAGAAGGCTTTGGTATGCTGAGGTTCTGATCCTTGTTCTGTGCATTGTGCTCTCCCATGAATGGCCCAGCTTGTGTCTGATTTACACGCACAAGACAACTGTGAGCCCGCACCCTACCCCCAGTCTGGGCAGCAAGCAGGCTGCTTGACTTACTGTGACTGGATTTCCCACCCATCCTGCACATTCGCAGAACCTTCCAAGGAGGATTAAAACAGACCATCAAAACTAAACCAAGACTAGGATGCTGGAAAGAAAGATGCTCTGATAGACAAAAGCAAGAACACGAGAAGGAGGGGAAAGTAAAACGAGGGTGACAAAGATGGGAGGTTAAACTATGCTGTGACACTGCCAATTTAGAAAGGTGTCAAGACACACGCTAGATGAACATAAAACCCATCCTGCTCCCTTCCTTCATAAGATGTTCTAATGCAGAAACCAAAAATACTACACTTGTTTCTTGTAGTAAGAACTGTTAGTATTCAACACTTTAATATTTATGGTGCATCACATAAAAACAGTCATATACAATTGCATTAATCAAAAAAAAATGTTGCAAATCAATATAATGGCAAAACCAGGAGAAAAAAATTCAGTATTTCCACAAAATGCAGAAAGTTTTACAGTGGGCTTTAAATGTTTGCAGCCCTACAGAGCGTTTGTTGCCAATTGAAAACAAAAAAATTCCAAATAGGATGTTCTAAAAGCCTAATTCATTAAAAAAAGACAATTTAGCCTATGTTCAATAAAATGTTTGTTTAGGATGGTAACACAAGGTAAATCATGCAAGAGCTCAGTTAAAAAAAAAAAAAGAAGAAGAAGAATATAAGGAATGGTAATTGGTACTGCTAAATTCTAAAAAATTGTAAATCATTTTACCACCCGAAAGTGACATGAAAAATAATTTGAATCTGAGCATGGACATTTATCTTTAATGAGAACTTTGCCAGTTAGTTTATTTTCGTAATGAATGATACTTTGCTCCAGAAATAAAACGATGTCAATCAGTAAAAAAATAAGAGACAGCCTGTGTATATACATCGGCAATCCAGAGGGTTTTGTGTGTGTGTGTGTGTGTGTGTGTGTGTGTGTGTGTGTGTGTGTGTGTGTTTTGCACTTCCTATGTAGTTTTAGAATCACAGATGATAACTTATTTTCCAATGGTCATCACTAAAGGAAGTTTTACTATATACTACCTAACGCTTTCTGAAGGTCAATTGAAAGTGATTCTGTGGCATAGTCAGATAAGAGAACATTGCTTAGAGCCATGCTATTCACATCATTAATCAGAAAGTGAAGGATTTCGAAGAAGTCAGCTTAGAAGTATGAGTTATGTGGGCTAGAGAAGAATGTATAATCTCATTCAGTAGAGTGTGAAAGTTTCCATATATCTGCTACTCTTAAATCGGTAATAGCTGAGGATGAAGGTTTATGAGCTTTTTAAATAAAATGGAATTCTTGATAATATATGCCAAATCTCTCTGAAGCCGTATCCAGGGTCACAGTAAGTCACCATTCCAAATTGTTTTAGTAAAGACATTACTTTGAATTTTGAAAGAACTACATTAGTTGCCATGTAAATATTAAGTTGGATCATTCATAAAGGAAGTAAAACATCACCAAATATTTCATGTTGCTCTGAACTCTCAGATAACATTAACTATTTAGGGTGTTGGGTGGATGTTAGGGGGTAGGAGACTAAATAAAGATATAATGAAGTCCTACCATATGCCAGATTGCTTTGTATATTATTTGAGTTATTCAGCATACGCACACATATGCAAACACTGAGGCAGAGGTTGTCATCATTTCCTCTTTACAGATGCAGAAATTGGGACTTGATGTTAAATACATTTTCCCAGCTCAAAAAAGGATTAGGTCACAGATAAGGGTTCATATTAAAAAATTAATGTTATTTTCCCTACAGCATGCTGCCTAACTCAGACTACACTTAGGGAATGTGTGCTCTGTCATATTTTATTCTCATGATATACACATATCTATCCCAATGAAAACTTTTACTCCTGAAGGGCAGAACTTCCACACAGTTCACCTTTGCTACCTTACAACACCTGGCTCAATGTTGTGATCAGCAGAGACCGGGAGTTAGTGAAATTAACTAATCAATACACGAGAATTGACAAGTATATATACATATAATGTGAAAATGAATGTATTCTGGAAAAAAATAACTTAAAGTACACATATGAGGATATAAATTCTGTCATCAGTAGTCCATATTCTCTGTGCTATTTCTCTTTTAGTTTGGAGAAACCTGTAATTAGTTTCTTATTCTAGAACTACTGGAAATATGAATAACAAGGAATAGAAATGCAGCCCTTGTCAAAATGTAGAACTAAGCTTTGTGGTCCATGTGAACATCATACAAAATAGAAACAAAATAGAGACACTGTTTTGGAAAAGATAAAAATATTACTTTCACACTGTGATGTGTGATTCTTGAGAACAGGGACTTAACTATCTCTATATCCTTAGCAGGTGGCACAGTGGAGGAGCCTATTTTTCCCTAAGAGTAAAGTGAGAGAATGATGCTATCTCTAAGGTCATTTTTGGTTCTCACTTGAAATCATAACTTTGCACATGTTCTTTCCTCCACCTGAAATGCCTTTCCTACTTTCACCTTCACAACTGACCTTGCTTATTTTCACATCTCATGTGTTACCTCCTTTGAGCAGTTTTCCTGATTCCTTCAGTGACAATTATGGTCTCCTTTCCCTATACTTCCAGTGAACCTGGAATATACCGTAAGATAAGGAAAAGTTTCTACATGTCTAGGGAACAACTGAATTAGCTTTGAATTCTGGCTCCACAGTTACCCTTGAGAAAATCTGTGTCTCTCTATAGTTCAGGCCTCTCAACTGTAAAGAAAGGATTTATTCCAGTTGAACAATAAGATACAATACTGCTCAGCTGAACAAAGACTAAGGCAACATTCCACTTCCAAACTGAGAACCATCAAGGCCTTGGTCAGAGAATGACTTACATTGGATTCTACTGGTGTGCTTTCTTGGTCCTCGTTTTTTATTTTTATTTTTTTCTTATTTCACTGAGAAGTGATGATTTTAAGGAATCTCATAAGTAATTTCCAAGTTAGTCATTTTAACACTTCATTACCACCAAACCAGAGAACATTTTCAGTTATCAAAAAGAGATAAAATTGGTAGACAAAGAAATAAAACATCCATGATTGGGGTTCTATTTCCCTTTATCTGGTAAGAGCAGCATAATTTTAGATCAGTGGTTAAGCAAAGGAAGCCACAGATGAATTTGAGAGACCTATGGAACCAGTAACCTTTTCTCTTCATTGTCAGACTGTCTGTTTGCTCCAAGGATTCAAGAGTTTATCCTAACTTTATATAACCAGCTCTTTAGAATAGGCATCTAAAAGCTTATCTTCCCCTCACCTTGGGCTCTGACTCCTGAGTTGTAATTAGGTTTGGCATGAGCTTTGGTTTTCAACATTCCACAAAACAACCTAAGTCGTTATTTAAAAGATAATAAAAGCTTTTGTAAGTGGTAAAATGCAAACTTACACCAAAGAGTCTTCTTAACTATTTTACATGCTGATCTTACAAAAACTTTACTTTTACTCATATTGTACTTTATACAGTATGAGAAAGAAAAATGGGTATTATATGAATCCTAGACTGTGAGAAAGGAGCTTTCCCCTTCTGTTCTTGATTTTCTGTATGTTCCACCAAGGCAGGAAAAATATTTTAATCTCAATGTGTGTACTAACACACATACCCTAAATCCAAGAAAGAAAAAATGCATATCAATGCTTAGAACAGTTGCCTTCAGTCCCAGCTGCACATGAGAATTACTTGTTGGGCTGTATGAAACATACCATTGCAGAGACCTCACTCCTTACCAATCAATATAACAATTTTCAGAGAGTAGGCTCCAGGAATTAGTAATTTGGAAGACCCTTTCTGTCCCTTAATTTCTGTACTTCTCTCTCTTTGACAATTTCTGCCTTTTTATTTTCTCTTTCTACTGTTCCAATCTGTGTTCTATACTTTCTCTGGATTTCTGAAATGTCTGATGATCTTTAGATTGCCCATTTACATTAACATAAAATCAAACACACACTTATTGAGAGCTATGCTTGCCCTCTGTTTATTGAGGAACCACTGAATATCAATATCTAGAGATCATTTTTATGAAATCAGTTAGTTTATCAAGAGACTAACCCACCAATGTTATGCCAGGGTGACATAACCTGATGTTCTGGGAAGAGGAAAGAAAGTGAAGGCTGGGATATTCATTATGGACATTTTCACTTAATCCTTTTGTTGTCTGTTATGGATCTTGCCACTGCCCTCTGTTGTGTAGGTGCTCCAATGTCTAGAACTTGTCAAGTTTAACTTTTAGAAACAAAATATTTGATCTCTTACTTTCAGGGAGTAGAAAGTAGGTAGATGCCATGAAGGGTGGAGATGAAAACTTTGGTATTTACCAGCTCCAAACACAGATTTTCAACAATTCTCTCTGCTTTCATTCCAGCTGATCCCTGTCTTCTGCAGTATCTGATAAATCAAGAGTTGAGCCATCTGGCGTCAGGGTGGAAAATCACCTCGCCTCTTTTTATGTCTTCCCCATGTTGACATTTTTATATTATAACTTCTTCAACTTTTCTAAATCAACCACCACCCTTCTATCACTTTCAGCCTTCTTTTGAAAATGTACTGTGGCCACAAGAATATCAGGTATATGATGACAAAAATTTTTATCTCTTCAGTTTGCTGATTTATCTTCAGTGCTGAAAATAGAGCCTGGCAGATAGCAAGGTACTCTGAAGATATTTGCAAAATGTATACATGTCGAAATCTCTTTTTGCCACTGTCACTTCTTTTATTTTATTTGTTCCTAGGCTTCATGCAATTTTGATTTCTTTACAATCATTTTAGCAATATTTCTGAAGAAGACAGAGAGATGGTAAACATGAGAGATTAATCCTCCATGTTAATAACAACTGCAACTTTTTTTAGGTGGCCTAATTAAACTATCTGAGTATCTTCTTGGATAAAATGGAAGGACTTCATTTATCTGTCTCCTTAACAGTTGCATCCTCAGCTCAATCTAGTCCATGTTGCTTTCAATCCATCCTAACTTCTTTTTTAATACCGTATTCATTCATTTATTCTTTTGTCCATCCATCCATTTATTTCTTTATAATCACTTATTTATTCACCTATTTTATAAACACATAGTGAGTATCTACTTGTCAATTATCTATGCCAAGTGCCAGGGATATAATAATATATCCAGTATCACACCACTGAAGTACTCATACTTCCAGAAAAAAGATGAACAGTGGTTTAACAGATCCTCCAACTCTCAATTTATAGTTAGCCCATGCTTCTTCTGGCAGAACTAGTGTTATGTCCAGATTCACCCTCACAGGAGAACTCTCAGTAGTTAAATTTTAAAAAAAGATCTTCTATATAAGTACACGTAGGTACTTATATAGAAGATCTATATAAATACCTGCACAGTGGTTCAGTGGCTCATGCCTGTAATCCCAGCACGTTGGGAGTCCTGGGCAGAAGAATTCTTGAGGTCAGGAGTTCAGTATCAATCTATGCAGCTTCAAAAGGATATATATATATATATATATATCAGCCAGGCATGGGTGCGCACCTGTAGCACCTATAGTCCCAGCTACTCAGGAGGCTGAGGCAGAAGGATCCCCTGAGCCCACGTGGTCAAGGTGATGGTGAGCCATGATCATACCACTGCACTCCAATCTGAGCAACAGAGTCAGGTTCTGACTCAAAAAGTAAAAAAATAAGTACACACACACACACACACGAAAAAGGAATATTCTCCCAAATTATTCTCTATATAAGCTCATTTTAGACTAAAAAACTCATTCCTCAGTTATCATACTTCAATCTCTGCATTTTGATAGAATAACAGAAAATAAGGAGAACACCATGAAAGCAATTTGGTACAATATAATGGATTGAAAACCCTGAAATTTACTTTGCGGAAAGCTAATGATGACTGATGCTTTTTATATTATCCTAAATAATCTCCTGCTTGACCCCTCAGGAACCCATGAAGTTGAAGTTTTCAGCAAAGGCAAAAAACAAACAAACAAACAAACAAAAAACAGACTATTTGGAAAAAAACATTTGTTGCTGAAAAAGTTAGAGAATATTGTATTAAAAAATAAAAGAAAAAAAGAGCAGTGCTTCTGCATCAATAGCTTTGCTGAAAATTCCTATCTGCTTATCTAAAAGGCTGCTCTAAAAAGTGCCACAACCACAATAAAGCAAATGTTTGTTAAACCCTTTCTAGCACCGGTGCAAGAGAGAGCAGACTTTTAATATCAGGACAAAACTTTTTAAGGTAGCCCAAGCCTGACTCTTGCATCATTCAAGCAAGAAGAAAACAAAACAAAAGTCATTAATGCCCAAATTTTTGAGTATTCCCATTATAAACGATTCACTAATTTATTCATTAACAAATCGTAATGATTTTCCTTTAGTGAGACAGTGTGAAAAATAAGAAAAAAAGAATTTGGAGTCAGACAAATAGAATAAAATCTTATTTCACCACTAATTGGTTTGCATCCTAGAGCTAATTATTTGAACTCTTTGAGCTTTGAGTCTTCCTTATGTTACAATGGAGATTTTAACAGCATTGCTCCTTCACTGGGTTGTTATCAAGTTTAAATGAGGCAATGTATGTAAAAGTGGGCATGGAGATATCTTTGTAACTTATATTCATAATACATGGCTAGAAAAATCAATCTGCGGTGATTGTTCCCAAATGTTAAAAAAAAATAGCAAAGACAATAACTTAAGACAGGGTTTTCTAGAAAAACTTGTTTAAAAAAATAATATATATATATATATATCAGTTCTCTGGTTCTCTGGTGCTCTGGTTCTCTGGTTCTCATATATATATGTGGCTCTGCAAGCTAGAGAACCAGAGAACTGATTGTGTGAGTTACAGTTCATGTCCTTAGGTTTGAGAACCAGCACTGCTGATTGTGTAAGTCCCAGTCCAAGGATAGGAGGAGATTGATGCCTCAACTCAATTAGTAAGGAAAATAAATAAGTTTCATATTGTGTCTTGTAGTACTAGTCAGGCCTTCAATTGATTTAGACATCAGTGAAGGAAACTTGCTTCATTCAGTCTACCCATTAAAATATGGCAACGGGGCAGCTTGGTCTGTGAGACTCTCCACCGAGGAGATCACAAAGAGACTCTGGTTCTCTCCCTGGAGGCTGCAGATCCCATCATCGGCAGCCTGCTCTTCACTCGGAGCTTGACGGTAGACCGCTCTGAGGCATCACTGTGGTCCGGGCAGCTACTGTGGCTGCCGCTGCTGCCGCTGCCGCTGCAGCCAGCAGCCATTCCACATCGCACCGCCAGTGCCTGAGGCGAGCCACCACCGCCTCCACCGATGCAGCCGCTGCCTCAGAGGCAGCCATTACACATCACTCCACCTGTGCCTGAGGCCAGCCACTGCCACCGCTGCTGCCGCCACCACCAAAACAGCCATTCCACATTGGACCGTCAGTGCCTGAGGTGAGCCACAGCTGCCACCACCAAGGCAGCCATTGCACATTGCACAACCCGTGCCTGAGACGATCCATGACTTAAGACCTTGGAGCCCCTGCGAGCAAGATCTGCTGAGGTCTACTACCACTGGAAGTCCTGCCAGGCCATGGGTCTCCCCCTGTGTACCTCCAGGCAACATCTCCCTCCCCTTAAGGGGGGGTGAGCAGCAGTGATAAAGACCATCTGGAGCAAGGGATAATACCCCCTGCTGGCAATTCAAGGTAACAACATTGAAAGAGGAAAAATGGAAGCCTGAAAGACACACTTCAGATCTGAGTAGTGAACTGGGCAGTGAGGAACTGAGTGATGATCTGAACTGCCCTTCACAGCAGGCCAGGAGCAACTGATCCTAACCTTGAACAAACTTACTAGCTTGAAAAGACAGCTAGAAATCAGAGCTGAAAGGACATTCGACTTAAACGAAAAGTCTCAGAGTGTGG
>NW_007034699.1:0-2047 GCF_000164805.1 Carlito syrichta
TTGATTTCCTGAAGATCACCTGAGGGACAGATGAGTGAGGTGCCTTTTGTAAGGTACCCCAATGTCCCATGAGGTACTGACTCAGGGCCTCTTAGCCCAGGACCACCCTCATCACAAAATCTACTCTGAAGCCCTTTTCATTGGTGATTTTAAAAAATCTATGTAAATCCATTTGAAATCTTTTTTCTTTCTGAATGTTAGTAGAAATGATGCAAAAGGGTGTCCTTACTGTCTGAAAGTTCACTGCACCCCTTCCTTACACTCTAAGAGATCGCTGGTGTAATTACTTTAGTGCTGGAATCCACCAATCCTTTGCTATCTGACTCCCCAAGACCCATCACGAATCTCTGTTTCTGTGAGGACCCCTCCTTCCCAATTCCCTATTCCTACATGGAATAAAATGGGAGCAAGAGATATACAAGAGATTTTTACTTTATATACCCTTGTTGCTTCAGGCTATTTAAGTCTGGGTATAAGTAAACTGAGTTCATCAGAGGGCTACACACTGTCTTTCTACTCTCCATACATACTCATCCCCAAATTCTTGGCATTTTGCATTAACTTCTCATCTGTCTTTCTCCACTACCGGAACGCTTAGATCCAAGCAATGGCTATGTGATGGAACATGGCCTGAGAGAAGACACTGATGCCATGGAACATGTAACTTTTGAGGACCAAGCTTCTTTTCCTCAATATGGTGGGATTTTTTGAGAATTACTAATTCCTTAGTCTGTTGTGCAACTAGGATCCAGTAGGCCCACTCCTTAGGATCCACTGTTGTCCTCAAATGTTTTAATTATAAGCTGAGCATTGTTTAGGCCTAAGTAACTTCTTTCCAAATATGCTAGAATCCTAAGAAATTGGGCTGTATATAATGGCTCCACGTTCTTCTGTTCCAATGACTATTTTTTGCACTTCTATTTTAACTCCTGTATTTCTATCTCCTACAGTATTATACATTTTCAAAGAGCAGGATCTCAGAACTAGCTCTCATTGATTGTGTGTTGGTAGCTCTTCATACTCATATGAACAGTATCTTGCCTCTGTTTTCACCAATGCAGTTATATGTTTTGGACTCTGTGTCTCCATAAAGCCTTGGTTAAAGTTTAGTATGTATTTTAAGATGAGGGACTCCTATGGCCTCAGCACACAGAAGCTCAGCACACTGACATGCAGACCATAAGTCACCAGAGGCAATCTTTCATTAGGAAGCCATTTTTGGAGTGGATGTGGCGTTATTCAGAGGGAGATGGAGAGACTGACAAAGATTATTTTCCTCTACTCACTCTTATAACTCTGTTTCCCTACCCTTCCTTTTCTGTACCTACCAACTTATAAAACTTCTGACATTGTATTCTTATAATTACAGAACTGAAGTTGTTCATTGCTCTTAGGTGCAAGCCATTATCTACTGATGGACCAAGTGTCTCAGATTATTCAAGAACATGGTCATGATGTCACCATGCTTACCCATGAAGGACTTCTTGGGTCAGGTATTTTCTTCTCACTAATGGTTGATTTATTCTTCTCTGGGAAAAGAGAATAATTCCTTTTGCATAGAAAGTCATAGTAACATGTTTTTTAAAAGTGGAATTCAACTGAAAGAATGAAAAATGTGTACATTGTATAGAAAGTGTCAGAAAGCCTCTTAGGCTCTGTCTACCAGGATTCAACACTCCATTTCTCCCTTATTTTTCTCTCTTACTGACTTCTACTCCATACTAAGCAACCATCCAGACATTATGGCAAATTGCTTCATTAAGTGCTATTTTATAACGTGACTTAAAAATACACTGAACAGAAGTCTTCAGCCATATTTAACACTTCTCATATGTAAGAATCATTTTTCTTTTTATAGATTACTTCTCTTTTTTTGATGATATCTGAAATTTAAGAAAGCTTTCTTAGGGAACCCGTATTTACGCAACTAAGATAGTATCTATTGTTAAGATGCCCTTGCATTCTTGAAAAATAAATGGCTGCCCATGAGTTTATGCATAGTGATGTCAAATGTTCTTAATTGAGTCATCAGATTTACAGAATTTTA
>NW_007034700.1:0-15415 GCF_000164805.1 Carlito syrichta
CGAGCTGATACCAATCCTACTGAAGGTATTCCAGGCGATTGAAAAAGATGGAACTCTCCCCAAATCATTTTACGAAGCCAACATCACATTGATACCCAAACCAGGTAAAGATCCAACAAAGAAAGAGAACTACAGGCCAATATCTTTGATGAACATAGATGCTAAAATTCTCAACAAGATCCTAGCAAACCGGATTCAGCAATACATCTCAAAAATCATCCATCATGACCAAGTAGGCTTCATTCCTGGCATGCAAGGCTGGTTCAATATTCGTAAAACCATAAATGTAATTAAATACATCAACAGATGTCAAAACAAAAACCACATGATTATATCACTAGATGCAGAAAAAGCTTTTGATAAAATCCAGCACCCCTTCTTGATAAAAACCCTTGAACATCTAGGCATACGAGGAACATACCTCAAAATAGTAAAAGCCATCTACGAGAAACCCACAGCCAGCATACTCCTAAATGGACAAAAATTGGAACCAATTCCCCTGAAAACTGGAACTAGACAAGGATGCCCACTCTCTCCCCTCCTGTTCAACATAGTATTGGAAGTCCTGGCTAAAGCAATCAGAGAAGAGGAGGCAATCAGAGGTATTCAAATAGGAAAAGAGGAAGTCAAGTTATCTCTCTATGCAGATGACATGATGGTGTACCTTGAAAACCCAAGAGAATCTGTCAAAGGTCTCCTTACCATGATAAAGCCTATGGCAAGTCTCAGATACAAAATAATGTACAAAAGACATCGCATTTCTCTACACCAATAATAAACAAACAGAAACCCAAATAAAAAACACAGTTCCATTCACAATAGCCACAAAAAAAAATGAATACCTTGGCATCTTCCTGACCAGAGACGTGAAAGACCTTTAGAAGAGAAAATTACAAAACACTGCTCAAAGAAATCAAAGCCGACATGAACAAGTGGAAAAATATCCCATGCTCATGGATCGGAAGAATCAACATTGTGAAGATGTCCATCTTACCTAAGGCAATCTACAAATTCAATGCAATACCCATTAAATTACCAACAACATTCTTTTCAGACCTAGAAAAAACAACACAGGAATTCATATGGAAACACAAACATCCAAGAATAGCCAGAACAATCCTCAGCAAAAAAAACAAAGCAGGTGGTATCACAATACCAGATTTCAAACTTTACTATAAAGCTACAATCATCAAAACAGCTTGGTATTGGTACAGGAACAGGCATATAGATCAATGGAACAGAATTGAGATTCCAGAAGCAAAACCTCAATTTCTCAACCAACTCATCTTCGACAAAGCCCCCACCACCTACCAATGGGGAGAGGAGAACCTATTCAGTAAATGGTGCTGGGGAAATTGGCTGGCCACATGCAGAAGATTGAAACAGGACCCCTATCTATCCCCATGCACAAAGGTTAACTCCAAATGGATCAGAGACCTAAATGTAAAACCTCAAACCATAAGAACCTTAGAAAAGGAAGGAAATACTCTCATGGAAATCGGAACTGGCATCCAATTTCTGTACAAAACCCGAAACCCACAGGACTTAAGAGAGAAGATAGACAAATGGGACCTTATTAAACTGACAAGCTTCTGCAAAGCCAAGGAAACCATCAAGAGAGCAGGGAGACAGCCCACAGACTGGGAAAAAGTATTTGCCAACTCTAGGTCTGACAAAGGCTTAACATCCTGTATCTACAAGGAACTGAAGCGTACTGAAAAGAAGAAACAAACAACCCCATTATAAATGGCAAAGACATGAACAGACACTTCACAAAGAGACATTCGAGCAGCCAACAAACACATGAAGAAATGCTCAACCTCACTAATCATCAGGGAGATGCAAATCAAAACCACACTGAGATACCACCTAACTCCAGTCAGAATGGCAATTATCAACAACTGAAAAAATAACAGCTGCTGGAGAGGGTGTGGTGAAAAGGGAACACTTCTACACTGTTGGTGGGAGTGTAAACTAGTGCAACCTCTGTGGAAAGCAGTGTGGCGATTCCTAAAAGCTCTAAAAATTGACCTTCCATATGACCCTGCAATCCCCCTACTGGGAATATACCCTGAAGAACACAAATCACTCTATAAAAAAGATACCTGCACACGTATGTTTATCGCAGCATTGTTTACAATAGCAAGAACCTGAAAACAACCATGCTGCCCATCAAAAGAGGACTGGATTAAAAAAATGTGGTACATATACACGATGGAATACTACGCAGCCATAAAAAAGAACAAAATCATGAATTTCGCTGCAACCTGGATGGAACTAGAGTCTATAATACTGAGTGACCTCTCACAAAAACAAAAATCCGAATATCACATGTTCTCACTCATATAATGGACCTTGAACATCCAATGCAATACTATGAGAAAATGACGGATGGTACTGGGAAACTATGGGGGGGAGGGGGATGGGATTAACAGTAGCAAATATCTGTCGGGGGATGGGAAAACACTTCTTATCTACAGGGTGTCTGAATGAAACATCATTGTACACCTACCCTTAACTGTACCCCACAAAACCATAATAAAAACTACTGATTAATGAAAAAAAAAAAAAGAAAAAAAGAAAATGGGACGGAATGGGCTCGGTGGCTCAGCCTGTAATCCAGCACTTTGAGAGGCCGAGGTGAGTGGATTGCTTTGAGCCCACGGGTTCAAGAACAGCCCGAGCAACCTGGCGAGACCTCGTCTCTACGAAAAATAAAAAATTAGCTGGGAATGGTAGTGCATGCCTGTAGTTTTGGCTACTTGGAAGGCTGAAGCAGAAGGATCACTGGAGCCCAGCAGGTCAATGCTGGGTGGTCATGAGCATGCCATTGCACTCCAGCCTGGGCAACGGAGTGAGACTCCAACTCAAAAAAAAAAAAAAAAAAAAAAGCAAATGGAATGAAGAGCAGGGATCATTGAGGGGTCAAGGTCTTGGAGAAGGCAGGAGGACATGAAATCTGAAAGCAAAGGAAGAGAATTTAGCTGGGGACGGCTGTGAGGAACCCAGGTGCCTGCAATTAGATCACAAGAATTTGTCAGCATCTTCAGTGACTTACTCTTGCAGTATTCTTTATCCTGTGAGTAGGAACAGAGAGTGACCTAGGACTGAGAATGAGTGTGGATTTAGGAGAATAGGCATAACCCTATTCTCTGTGAAAAGGATTCTCTATATGGTACAATTCAGCAATGATTAAGTGCCAAAACAAATGTATATGGAGGGTTTTGAATCCTGACTTTGTCATTTTCTAGTTGTGTAACTTTGAGTAAGCTATATAGTTCTCTGTGACTTTATTTCATCATCTGTTAAGTGTTGATGATAATAATAGTATCTCCCTTATATGTTCTAGAGATTAAATTAGTTAATACAAGCAAAGTGCTTGGAACAAAATACTTGAAATGGGTATGTGATAAATGTTAGCTAAGATCATGGTGGAGAGCAGAAGGGGAAATAATTGGTAAAGGCTAGAATTGGTGGGAGACTGTGGAGGAGTAAGGACTTATTGGGGGCAGTACAGGCGTAGATAGAAAGAAAGGAAGGAGGGCAAAGGAATTCTAGATGAGGAGAAACATTATAGTCTTGGGTCAGTAAAGCCATAGAATTTCTGTATGATTTACTTTCTAAACCAGACTGCTCCTTTTGGGGAAGCATTTGGGGGTGGGAAAGGAGGATGAGTAACAGATTTGTTATAATAAGAGAAGTGTGGGTTGGGGCATTAGAGCTCTTTGATTGTGATTTTTATCCTGACCCTGTGGCTTTAGACAAGTTGTCCAATCTCATAGGACCCCAAGTTTCCTCAGCTGTAGAATGAAATGGACTAGATTTGTAAACTCCCTTGCAGCTCTGAAATCCTGTGCTTCTTACATAGAAATGACTTCTCTGGACCCACCCTCTGTGGGACGGTGGGGGTGTTTGTGTAATGTGAAGTTAGCTGGTCTGTCTGGGGGCCACTTGTGGTTCTGGCCACCTGAGCCCCACACTGTAAGTGAGTGAGCTGACCAACCCGCACACCAGACATCGCATACTGCCTTGCAGCACTCCGATAGGGAATCTCCGCAGCTGGATTTGTGGCAAGAGCCCTTGGGTATTTCACTCCCAAATTATTTAGAGTTAACTCCACTACTGTTCTCTTGAGGAGCCTCCAGGTTTATGGATGCTTGCCTTGAAGTGGACCCTGAGGGCTAAGTAGGAGAGGAAAGAACAATCTTCAGCCTTAAAAAAAATTCCTTGATTGTCCTTGTGGTGCTCACAAAACTAAAGAGAAAATAGCAGCACCATGAGCGAGAGCTGAACTACCAGCAGGGCCCCAAGGACTTTTGACACCAGGGATTGATTCTTCCATGTCAAGGGGTGTGTTTAATCAGGACTCTGTATAGACAGAAGTGGAAAAGTCCTTTTCAAACACCATGCTTAGATATCGTTGGCTGTCTGATGGCATCATTTCAGCTTTTTTTTTTAGAAGGGATTTTTGGTGTGTGACCCTTCTCAGGTCCCCGTCCTTCCTGTGTGAGCAAGGCGTCGCATGCAGGTCCTCCTGCCGTTGGGCAGCCTGCAGAGCTGCAGTGCTGCTGCATCGGGAACTTCGCTGTGACTCTGCTTCCATTCTCTTTTTCTCCTTGCCAAACAGGAGATTCTTAGAGCAGTGGCTTCCCTCTCCAGAGAAGAAGTGCTTTGCGTTTGTCCCTGGCAGGAGCTTGAGTGTTGAAGAAGGTACTTCTGGATTTTATGCTGGATAGATTTTACACAACTTGGTAATTGAAAAATAACTTGAAATGGAAGAACTAAAGCTGATGGAAACTATTTTACTTACATTTTGTGCCTTCAAAGTTTTGAAGGGTTTATTTTGTTTTTAGAAACTGAAATTTGAGAAGAGTAACAATTTATCCTTGTGTTGCCCTTGAAAGGAAGAGTATTTCTTTGGGGAGTGCAGTGCACAAAAGGAAGGTGACTTGAGCATCTAAGAACTCAAGAGCTAGCATGTGCCCCTCAGCAAAGTTGTGTGTGCCTATTCATTTAGAATAGAAGCTCCTTGAGGGGGTGGAATATGTATTTTTTTATTGTACATGATTTCTTAAAGTGAGTTGCATCTAAGTAAATAGAGCCAACACTAGCAGTTCAGGAGACTCCTGTCTTCTGATTTCCTTTCACAGATCACTCCCCTGAGGAGTGGTTATGAGCATCACCTCGTCCATTCATGCCACAGATTTTCTGAAAAGAAAAATAACTGTGTCATGGAAGAAACTATGCGTTACAAAGACTGTGAATAAAGGTTGAGAATGAGATGGTTTAGTCTGGCCTCTTTTGGAGCAGTGATTGATTAATGCTGCCTGTGTTGCTGTTTCTTCCAGAGCTGACCTGTCCTGGACGCAGCATAACTAACGAAGCTGCTGCAGGATGAGAAGATGGCAGCACGGCTGCTCGCACCACCAGGCCCTGATAGTTTCAAGCCTTTCACCCCTGAGTCTTTGGCAAACATCGAGAGGCGCATTGCCGAGAGCAAGCTCAAGAAACCGCCAAAGGCTGATGGCAGTCATCGGGAGGACGATGAGGATAGCAAGCCCAAGCCAAACAGTGACCTGGAAGCAGGGAAGAGTTTGCCTTTCATCTACGGGGATATCCCCCAAGGCCTGGTTGCGGTTCCCCTGGAGGACTTTGACCCATACTATTTGACGCAGAAAGTGAGTTGGTGGAGGAGGAGCCGTTGCAGATACCCCTTTCCTAACAGGCTTAGGGGAAGTGGGGAGAAAGAGCTGTGTCTCTTTGCCAAAGTTTGGATAAGCAGTTAACCTTTTGTTTCGATTCTGGGTTAAGGGAATTCTTTTTCATTTTAATTGCTACTAAGGGTCATTTGTGGGTCTTGGCACTTATAAACTCTTTTAATAAGACTTCTGTTTTTGGCCCCAGGCCAAATCAGAAAAAGAAAACATACATGAAATGGGACAATTTAATAGAGTTTTTTTAAAGATGGGATGTTACAGCCCTGTAGAATCTCTCTAAAACACACATTCAAAATTCTGTCTTTAAATATAAAGATGCACTGGGCATGGTGGCTCATGCCTGTGATCCCAGCACATAGGAGGCAGAGGCGAGAGGATTGCCTGAGCCCACACATGGTTCAGCACCAGCCTGGACAACTTGATGAGACCTTGTCTGCATTTAATCAAAAATTTAGCTGGGTCTGGTGGCATGCACCTGTAGTCCCAGTTATTTGGGAGACTGAGGTCGAAGGATTGCCCGAGCCCAGCAGGTTGAGGCTGCAGTAGGCGTGAGCATGCCACTGCCCTCCAGCTTGGGAGACAGTGAGACTCCGACTCAAAAATAAATAAATAAAGATGATGTTACTATTATGGCATCAGCAGAGCCTGTTGGAAATACAGTGGAGATGATGAAGTTGCTCTCTTGTCCAGCCCTCTTTGTCACATTAGAGAGAGCTGTTGGGAACCAGAGTAAAGCAAACTGGGCCAGTGAGGAGAGAGTCTAGGTTATTGCCTTGTTACACAGTTGTCTGGATTCATTCTTGCAGCACTGATTCTTGCAGTAGAGTTCTGTTATTCCTGCAAGTGGGGAACATAAGTAAAAGGAATGCCAATCTTTTTGGCCAAGGATTTCAGACTTCCCAAACAAATATTTGACTAAATCTTGAGTTACTTGTTCACGATTATCTTCTGACATAAGGCACTTCTGTTAGTGGAGAAACAAAGTCTCCTGGAAAACCCAACTATTAAGTAATTGACTCCTGAGGACTGACATCAGACACCGTTTTAGGAGACCTCTCATTTGACAGACAACATTTAAATAATTAGATTGATAGGTTTTTCCAGATGAAGGGGAAATGACTTTGTGTAATTATATATCTATAGATATAAAGCTTAATTAAATTGATTTTAACAAAACTTTATTAACTAAATTACCTTTCAGTCTTTCCATTTTGGATGAAATTTCCGCTCGTAATAGAACAGAAGTAAGATGAGGCCAGTACATCTCTTGACTTAGCTATCGCTGTGGAGGTATTTTTAGTTATGACAAAACTAGTCAAGACATTCTCTACAGAATGTTCTCACCCATGTGCTCCTGTTGCTGCTCAGAACAGCTACCTAATAGTAAAAAGTAGAACCATAGTCTGGGTTCTAGAAATCTAGAAAGTTTAAGGAACAGAACGTGAAATGATAACCAGGCATGGTAGTGCACGCCTGTAGTTCCAGTTATTTGGAAGGCTGAGGCAGAAGAATCACCTGAGCCCAGCAGGTCTATGCTGGGGTGGCCGTGAGTGTACCACTATACTCTAGCCTGGGCGACAGATTGAAACTCCAACTCAAAAAGGAAAAACCATGAAATGATATAAAGAACAGCAGATTGGAAGTAAGAAATCCTGATTCTGTCATAATTCATCATGTTTGTTATTTACATTTTTCTTTTATAGTAAATAAATGTATTGTCCATACTACCACAAATAATTTATAGGGAAATAAATGAAGAAAAAACCTCAAAAGTAATTCATGACTTTTAGCAAGTCATTTCATCTCAATGTGCCTAAGTTATTTATTTTTCCAACTCAAATACAAACTAAATTTATCATGTTCTTAAACTTGACTTAAGGTTTGAAATATATAGAGAGCTACTGGTTGTCAGAGCCCAGTTTCCTTTGCATACCCTTTTCCCTCTTTTTTGCTTTATAGACAGCCTCTTTCCATTCCCACTGACTCATATTTCAGTGGCCTGGCTTGAGACTGAGGACTTACTGAAGGTAGTGGGTCACTGGACCTGATGAGTGTCACTTCTTGCACAGGCCAAATTACTGTTGATGGAGCTCTATTAGAAGACTGGTTCTTCATGACAGAAACTCTAACTTCAGCCTTTGGCATCACCCAAGGGTCAATTGTTCCTGGAAAGGATAACTTCAATTAAATTTTTAAAAGTAATTTTTAAAAAGGTTTTAATATGCCACCATGCAGAAAAGCTCATGGAATATAAATGCATAGCTTAATAATTGCAAACTAACGCTATGTCTAGAGAGAACATTGCTAACACATCAGAAGTTTTAATGAGTGATTTTTCAGTTGATTGAAAATAATACGCTTCCTCAAGTTTATTTGCAATTCTTCCCTGGCATTACCAGTACTTCGGTAGGGGTGGAAAAACTCCACCTCCATTCTCTTAGTGTCCCATCTGGGTCTTAGAATTAAATTGACATAACAGATTAACAGGAGAAAAGCATCATGTAAGTTTTATGTGGCACAGAAACCTTCATAAAGAAATGAAGACCCTAAGAAGTAGTTAGAGTCAGTTGCTTATATAGTGAATTCAACAAAATAAATAGTAAATTGTGAAGAAGCAACTATGTTATGTGGGGAGACTTAAAAGAGTTATTTCAACAAAGTCAATAGAGTATTCTCTTGATCTCACCTTCTTGTCCTTGAAGATAAGTCTGTTGCCTTTCCTTCTAGTACAGGGAGGGTCTCGATGGAAATTTCATCTTCTATGCTTAAGAAACATCAAGGAGGCTGGGCACAGTGGCTCACACCTGTAAGCCCAGCACTTTTGGAGGCAGAGGCGAGAGGATTGCCTGAGCCCAAGGGTTTGAGACTAGCCTGGGCACTATAATACATCCAAAAAGTAGCCAGGTGTGGTGACATGCTCCTGTAGGCTGGCTACTTGGAAGGCTGAGGAGGAAGGATCACCTGAGCCCAGCAGGTTGAGGCTGTAGTAGTCATGAGTCTGTCTCTGCACTCTAGCCTGATCCACAGAGTGAGACTCTGACTCAAAAAAAAAAAAAGGAAGAAACAGCAAGAAGGTCAGAGTGATCTTTTTGCACCTGCTGTTTTTCAGATGTCTTTAACTTTAAAATAGTCAATATGCCAGAATAGTGTATTTAAATCCCTTCACTTCTTACTAGGCCTTGTACTTTACTAAACTAAATTAGCAAGGTCTTTCCTACAAGAAAGCACACTGGGAATTAACCCACACATCAAAAAAATTATAAGGGTAGAAATGACTTTAAGAGGACATTCTTTTCCATTTTTTTTAGGGACTACCTTTAATAATTCTTGGCAGAATAGAACCTCTTTTTTTTCTAAATGAAATCAGTGGATTCCTGTATCTTTCCTTTATAGGCCTCATTTTCTTTCTTTCTTTCTTACTTTTTTTTTTTGGTGAATTGGAGTCTCCATTGCCAGGCTGAAGTGCAGTGGCACGCTCATAGCCATCCCAGCATTGACCTGCTGGGCTCAGGCTATCCTTCCGTCTCAGCCTTCCAAGTAGCCGGAACTGCAGGCGCACACTACCACTCCCAGCTAATTTTTTTTTTAATTTATTGTAGAAATGAGGTCTTGCCAAGTTGCCCAGGCTGTTCTCGAACTTCTGGGCTCAGGCAATACCCTCACCTTGGCCTCCCAAAGTTCTGGAATTACAGACTTGAGCCACTGCACCCAGCCTTAGGTCTCAAGACGTTTTCTAACTAATTAATCATCTTTGTGACTCTCATAGAAACTTGTTTCTCATTTCCTTCTCTCAGGGTTAGGGAGAATCAGTTTTCTAATAGTGAAGTTCTGGTTTCATCCCATTGTGGATTTCCCATTCTCAAGGAGCATGGGACCCTAACATTGTGTATCACATTTTCAAGAAACTGTTGTTTATTCCAGCTGCTGCTGGTTTGGCTATCATAAGCTTCTGAGGTCCTTGTTGAGTTTCACACTGACTTTTCCAGCTGATCCCTACAAACAACCTGGATCACCTACTCTTTGAATTGACCCAAACCTCTCAATGCTAAAACTTGACATATTCTTTCCTCTTGGTTCTTTGTTCTAATGCCTCCTTTTCTTTTTCTTTCTTATTTTTCAACTGCTTGCTGCAAACAATTGCATTTAAGTAATAGGTGAATATCTTATTATTTTTAAATCAGGTAATATATTGATGTTGTTAAAAATTTAAAGGCATTTGATTAAAGCTGCCCTTGTATACTTGTCCCTCATCTGCTCACTGCCTATCTCCCTGCACAGGTAACCACTGATAATAGTATCCTAGACTTTATGTATATGCAAGAAAAAACAAATTTGTATTTTAAGGAAACCGAACTTGCCCCAAAACTTTTATTCTTTATTTTCTTCCTGCTATTTTTTTTAAGACTATAGAAGTCTTAATTTTGTTAGTTTTTCCTTCTTTTTTACAATGAAACTTTGAGTTTTATCAATGTCTTTTCTCAATTCATTTCTCCCTCCCCTTTCTAAATAATTTATTAATGAAAAATTAAGGACTTTTTTTCTGTTACTCAAGGTGTTTCTTTAGCTTCATTACAAAAAATATTCTCCAAGGCTTAGTAATAACTTGTTGAATTTTAAATGACAATATATATTCCTAATAATTGTCTTAAGTAGGCAGCAAGAAAGTCTGTGGATTAAGTTGAAAGAAGGCCTTCAGAGTTCACTCCTTTCCATTTTTCCATTTCTTAGTACTTACTGGTAATTGATATGTGTATCCTTTTTGTTTAATGAGTATGTCTGGTTATAAGAAAGTCCTATAAGCAAAAATCCAAATTACTGGATTGATTAATGTGTCTTTAAATAGGGCATTTTAAAGAATTTCTACTGCATTAAAAATTATATGTGACTTCCCAAAGTTCAGTTTACCTTTAGCTTCTCATATGTATCTTTTTCTGCAAATTGGGGACCACTTAAAATCATAGAAAATTGTAATTTGGTAGCCTAAGACATTATCTAGTTCAGCCTCCTCATTTTATAAATTTTATGAGATGAAATACTTTGTCAAAAGCCAACACCACTGTTAATAGTAAAGGTCTAGAGTTCATGCCTCCTAACTTTCCATTTGTTACAACGTATTTCTAGTTTCTCACTCCTGTAATTTTTCATTAATTGATCCTCAGTCTTAATTGGTTTATTTCCTCTGAAGCTGGAGATAGAGAAAGAAAAATAAGCTCCTTTTTCATGTATATCCCTAATATCCCTGTGGCTTACAGGGCGTGTCCTAAAAAATGTGGTGCTAAGAACAGTGCTTCTGGGGGAAAGGATGCTGTTTGTGTTAGTCCCAGGATTGGATCTTCTCAAGTGAAGGTACTCTGAGTCATCTCATAGTTCTAGATAAGCTATTCGGGAACTTGGCTTCATCATCAGTATCCCTGCAACTGTATAACTAGGTATGTGATCTTGAGACCATTTAGGTAACCTCTATCTACTGTCATTTTTTAAAGGAGAATTGTCTCCCACCTGCCACAATCCATCCCCAGCCTGTGGTAGAATGGTGTATGGTTATGTGTTGCTTAACGACAGAGATATGTTCTGAGACATGCATCCTTAGTCCATTTTATCCTTTCATAAACTTCATAGAGTATATACAAACCTAGATGGTGTAGTGACTATACACCTAGTCTATGTGATATGGCCTCTTCTGGGCTACAAACCTGTATGGCATGTTACTGTACTGAATTCTGTAGGCAGTTGTAACATCATGGTATTTGTGTATCTAAACATAGAAAAGGTGATACATTGCCTATGGCATTACTATGGCTACTAATGGCTACAGGGTCACTAGGTAATAGGAATCTTTCAGCCCTGTTATAATCTTATGGTACTACCGTTGTACATGCAGTCTATTATTGACCAAAACATTGTTATGCAGGGTATGACTGTAATGGAAAGAACATCTAACTGAAAATTTAAAACCTTGATTTTAGTTCCAGTTTTGCCTCGTTTGCCCTTGGCCAAATCACTTCAATTTTTTTATCTATAATATTTGCGACATACTTTTGCCTATCGCATATTGTGTTTCAGCTGTGGCAAACTACTTTCTCTTTCCTTAGTGTTATGGGTGCCCCTCCCTGCCTTCCTGATCTCCATCCCCTCCCCTTGAAATGCACTCTGTCCTTTAGCTTCACCTGCTGATTTTCTACCCATTCATCCAGGCCCAGCCCGGAGGCCTCTTCTCCTATACCAGAAATGAGTCCTCCTCTTTCTGAATTTTTACAATACATTAATATCTTCAGCTCCACCTTGGGTAAGAAGTTGGTTTCAGGGTGTGGAGGGCACCTCTGTTCCAAATAGTGTTTACAGTTTCCTCCTGACTTTATTAATATTAGTGCCATCAGCTTCTTCAGATGAAGAACTCTTATGTGATACACACACATACACACACTCCTATGCTAGCACCTGGCAGAAAATCCTGCCAGACCTATTTTGACACACTTTCAACAGGTGTGAAGAACAGAGACAAGTTGTTAGAGGAGGATTTATGTGCATTAGATGTGATTTGAAATATTGCTACTGAGTTGTTTCATTGCTTGCTTTTGCACAAGAAACCTAGATGCTGCTTTCTGTGTTAAATAAAAACTACATATTTTAAAACTGTAGTTTATTTTGTTGTTAAAAAATTTTTCTCCAACAATATAAGAAAACAAAATAGTGTTTCAGTTATTTTGTTTACCAAATCAAATTGAGGCAGGATGCTTGGTGAGCCATTGGGAGACAGGCCATTCTCAGGGTGATGGATTATTGACGGGCATGTATGGGTTTTTTGTTCACTCTCCAAGTATGGTTACCTAGAGGAAAAGTAGTTTAATTAAGCATTCCTAAGTCAGATTTCTCTTTTATAGCCTTAGCAATAGACTAAAAGTTTGGAAATATTTTTTCTGATCTCATTCCCATCTAATTCCAGGTGCTCTTGGGCATGTTATTTAACCATTCAGGGCCTCAGTTTTCCCAATATAGAATATTAAGATTATGCTAATAGCTAATACCTCACTTATTTTACAAACTATTGTTTTTTTCTCTATGTAAAACAAAACAGCCCATTGCCCCAACCCTACTGCATTTTCCCCATAGCACTTAACACCTGGTATATAACATATTTATTTGCTTATTGTTCATCTTGTATCCTCACAGTGCCTGCTCTGTAGTAAGCACTCAGTCAACATTTGTTGAATGAATGAATTAATCTTATGAGATACTACACATGAAAACACTGTGTCCTTTTCTAAATGATGTGGACATGAAAGGTGACATTACAGTTTTTTTTTCTAATGAAAAATTTTTCTATCTTTTGAAATGATCTAAGCTCTAGGGGAAATAAGACTGATTACCAGTATATTTCTTCCTTTCTCAGAGAATTGCTTTTGTTTAGGAACTGAGGAGGAGGATCAGGAGATAGGTCTTCTGATGTTTTAGGGGTGTATTCAGAGTGCTGGGTAACTTTCACTTCCCTTGTGGAACCTTCGCATTAGAAGGGACTTTCAGAAGATCATTAGGTAACAGCCCCTACCTAGTGCTTGAATCTCTGTTTATTGGTCACAAGTGTGTATCACACAAAGAATGTTATTTCCTGAATATCCTAAATCCTTCTGTCATGTCCACCATTATTAAGTGTCTTGGTTTTTCTTGGCTGTGTCACTTGTGTTACCCTCCCTGTATTAACTGACTATAAAGGAAATGAGAGAAACTGAGTGTAATCTGAACCAGTTTGGGTTGCCTCATGTAAAATGTGTTGATTTGTTCAACAAATATTTCTTGAGTACTTCTTGTATATGAGACATTCGGTTCTCTTGGGAGAAACAAAGATTAATAAAGTTCATTCTTTACCCCCAAGTAGCTTGTAACGTGGAAGCATGTAGTGGTGATATCACTTTTGACATGGGGGCCCCAAGAGGATTTTGTAGTAAGAGTAGTGTTTGAATTAGGCCTTGGTTTTTAGAAAGGAGTGATGGACTAAAACTTCCTAGGCAGAGGCTGCAGTGTGAACAGAGACTCAAAGAGGTAGAAAATAGTCAGGTCATCTAATTTGAATGGACTGTGGGGAAATGACTGAGGAGCAGTGGGAGATGAGGCCACGGAGGCCAGGGAGAGGCAGATGGAACCCAGCCGTGAAGGACTTAGAATGTTAGAAGAGTGGCCTTTACTTGTTTGGCGATAGAGAACTACTGAAGGTTTTTGAATGGGAAATAAGGATATGTGATCAAATCTGTGCCTTAGGGAGGTGAAGGTGGCAACCATATATGTAGGTTGGACCAGAGGGAAAGAGAATGAGGACAGAGAGCCAAGCTGTGAAGTAATGAGGGTCTGACTTACAGTGGCGGGAGTGAAAATTAAGGGAAATGGGTGAATGCAAGAGTTATTATAGAGGTGAATTGACAGGATTTTGTGGTTGATTTTGAAGGATTAAGGCAGGAATTGAGCATGTAGTCATCACTCGATACTTTGAAAAACTGTTACTGAGGTGTTTTTTTTTTGTTGCCCAGATCCTAGTTCATTCTCTTGGGAAAAAGACCAGCCAAATACACTCTTGGAACTTAGTTTTTGTTGGGGAGACAGATGATAAAAACATAAGGAAATAAAATTATTACAGACAATGATTCATGCATTAATGAAGATAATATGGTCCTGCTACTTTAGAGGTTTGTGGTGCTCTAAATTAGTAGGCTAAACTTAGCAAATCCAGAAGAATCAAAGGTTACATGTTCTCTCAAATATTCAGTATCTCAACTTTAGCAAGTACTAGGTTACCACCTTTGGAAGGGCCCATAATACAGATATTCTGAGTTGTTTAAAAACCAGTGTTAGGCTGAATGTTGCTGACTCATGCCTATAATCCCAGTGCTTTGGGAGACTGAGGTGGGAATATCAGTTGAGGCTAGGAGTTGGAGATCAATCTGAGCAACATAGCAAGACCCGTCTCTAAAACAAAACAAAACAATAAACCAGTTGTAGTGGCACATATCTGTAGTCCTACCTACTCAGGAACCTGAGACAGATGGATATCTTGAGCTCAGGAGTTCAAGTTTGCGGTGAGCTGTGATCATGCCATTGCACTCCAGCCTGGATGACAGGGTGAGACCTTGTCTCTCAAAAACAACAACTACAACAAAACAAAAAACGGACTGGGCATGGTGACTCACACCTGTAATCCCAGCACTTTGGGAGGCTGAAGCAGGAGGATTGCTTGAACCCAGGAGTTCAAGACAAGCCTGGGAAACATAGCAAGACCTTTTCTCTACATAAAAATAAAAAAAGTAGTTGGACATGGTGGTACACTATAGACCCAGCTACTCAGGAGACTGAGGTGGAAGGATCACCTGAACCCAGAAGTTTAATTAAAAAAAAAAAAACCCACAAAAAAAATAGCCTGTTGTCACTCTGTTGAGAGTTTGCCATTCTTGGATTTTTCCATAGATAGGCATTCTATACATTTTAGCATCGGTGTGAGCTAGAGGGGTACCTACAGATGAACCCAGCATTTTCTCCCCAAAAGAGCCACAGGCCTTCTTAAGTCCTAATACAAGTACTAAGTTGTGATTCCAAACTTCTGAAACACATAGTGTATAACAGACAGCTTTTACCTGAATTCTTTTTTTTTTTTTTCTTTTTGAGTTGAAGTCTCACTCTGTCGCCCAGACTGGAGTGCAGTGGCCGCTCCCGGC
>NW_007034700.1:15448-112493 GCF_000164805.1 Carlito syrichta
CGGCCCCTGCAGCCTCAACCTGCTGGGCTCCAGCGGTCCTTCCGCCTCAGCCTTCCGAGTAGCCGGAATTACAGGCATGCGCTACCATGCCAGGCTGATTTTTGTATTTATTGTAGAGATGAGGTCTCGCCAAGTTACCCAGGTGGGTCTCGAACCCACAGGCTCAGGCAATCCACTCACCTCAGCCTCCCAAGGCGCGGAATTATAGGCTGAGCCACCGAGCCCAGCTTACCTGAATTCTAAAACGTGTATTACTAGCTGATACCTCAGCCATAGCATTCCACTGATTATTAATTTTATGAACCTAGTCTCTGTTGGTTTCTCCAGAGTGTGAATTGTGAAATCTTGTCCTAATAAAAATTAACCTGTTGAATGAGGTTATTTAATACGTTAAAGAATATCTCATGATTTTAATGATACTGATCATCATCTGACAATAATTAAACATAATAAGTCCTTTCTTAGTCAAGGAGAGTAAGACTGTGTCATCATTATACAGAGGGATGCTTCTCTTACTAATTGTTTCCAAATTCGCAGATGAATTGTAAATGTTTCTTTACATATAATTGTGTTTAGCACATTTTAGGATTAGGATTGCCTCATTATATGACAATTTCTGCAAACTCTGATTCTACCAGTAGAATTTTTGATACAAGCTCTGAAGCTGAAAATGCACTTCTATCCCAGGCACTTTGTTGAGGCTGCAAAGTTTGGCCTATTCAAATTTGAATAGGAGCCCTCCAGTTTGAGAGGATGGGTGTCCTGACTACTGTTTATGATTGATCCATCTTCCTGCCTTTGATCTTGTGCCTTTCTCTCCCCTCTGGAATGTCACTCTTGGTTATCCTTTCTTTTTTGTGTTGTCCATCTTTCCCTTTCATTTTGGTTCCTTTCCCTCAGTCTATACACACCCTCAAAGCTTTGCCCATCCTAATGCATCCTCATTTGACCTCATATCCCCATCTAGTCTAATCTCTTCTCATGCCATTGGAAATTGTAAAAAGGAGCCTTTACTCACCACCTACACATTTCCCATCCACTCATGCATCCTTGCAGCCTGATTCTGCATCCTCACCTGACTCATGACAATCTCAAGATAGGACCTTCCTGATAAGATCTCAAATTGCCAAGACTAAGATATTTCTTAAAGTTCTTACCTCACTGTTTCTGCTGTGTTTGACACTGTTGATTACTCCCTGGTTCTTGCATCTCTTTACTTCCTTGGCCTGATTTTCCCTATATCTCAGATGCTTCCTTCTCTTTTTTATTTCATCTGCCTTTTCCTTAAATGTTGATATTCCCCCGGGTTGAGTCCTTGGCTGACGTTCCTCTCATTTGGCACCCTCTCCTTGGGTGATCTCATCCAGTCTCTCAGTACCAGGACTTCTGACTATGTAGCTCCAGCCCGGAATGTTCCTTAAATATTAAGGAACCCTGCAAATCTTGTCTATCTGTATTTCCCACAGGTAACTCAGTGTGTTCAAGATTGAACTCATTTTCTCTCTCTCAAACCTGCTTATCTCCTTTTATCTGCTGTCCTAGTTGATGGCACCACCAAAATTCTGAATACATTACTGGCTTCCCAACTTTCTACAGTCCTTGAGGATCACTAGTATTAGGGAGATCTCAGTATAATGATGTACATTTTTTCAAGCAAGAACAAATTGTGGCTCTAGAAACATTAACTTGCTTTCTCAAATTCCCTCAACTAGTATGTGGTAGAGCCAGGTTTCATTTCCAGGAATGTGTGAGTTTAACCTTCATGGTCTTTCTGCCATGCCATGCTGTCTCTATAGAGTATATTGCAGAATGATTTGTTTGTTTTTACTTCCTACTGTCATTTTTAGAGAATTTGCTATCATTTTCCATTGCCTCAATAAGAAGTTCATATAGTTGACCCTTCATATCTGTGTGTTCCACATTCATGGAGTCAACCAGCTGTAACTCATATATTCAAGGGGGAAGAAATGTGTCTATATTGAATATGTCCAGACTTTTTTTCTTGTCATTATTCCCAAAATGATCTAAGTATAACAACTATTTACATAGCATTTACATTATAGTAGGTATTATAAGTAATCTAGAGATGATTTAATATATTCGGGATGTTGTGTGCAGCTTATATGTAAATATGACAGCATTTTATGTCAGGAGTTGGTATCCGCGGGAGTCCTGGAAACAACCACCCACAGATATTGAGAAACAACTCTGTGTGTGCGTGTGCGCGCGCGCGCGTGTGTGTGTGTGTGTGTGTATAAAGTTTTAGTTCATTTGTTTTATACCATATCTTCAGCATGGTATCTGAGGTAAAAGGTGAGAAGATTTTTCAAACTACAATTAATAAATTTTTACAGGTAAATGAGCTAAGGGTTGGAAAAGATGACCCTGTGCTTTTAGTTGGGCACCTAGAAGAAAGTTGGATTCGTTGATTTTAGTTGTGTCATTCTTCCATGTCTAAGAGATTCATTTATACATTCAACACACATATTATGAACTTTCCCTTGTGCCAAATGGGCGTCTTATTATGTACTCTGCTTGCTAAGCTGAGTAAGTCACAGTGGATTGAAGGTACATTCCTGCCCTTCATGGGTCTCAGGGTACAGTGAGAGATACTGATGTGTAAACAAAGATGACAATATTCTGTGTTAATTGTGCTAGTAGAAGAAGGTATGAGTGTTAAGAGGACACACAGGAGGGAAGGATAACTCTGAGAGTTGAATGGGGCTGTCTTCAGAGAGGAGGTGATCTTTCACCTGGACCTTAAAGAACTAAAGTACACATTCACCTGTCAGAGAAGAGATGAAAGAAGAGTTCAGGTGTGAAGAACAGTGCATACAAAGACTGAAAGACATGAAAAAGTTTGAACTGTTTAAGACAGTGAATTTGGTTGTGACCAGAGTATAGAATGTAGTTTGGTAGGACAGGCGATAAAGCTTGAGAGGCAGGCTGGAGCCCAGTGTGTGCCTTCTCAGGGTTTTTGTTTTCTCCCAAGAGTCCCCAGGTCTTATGTAACCTCTGGGACCCATTTTGAGCCAGCGCAATCTTACAGCTACTCTAGCTTCTTGCTCTAACCTATGTACAAGTGCCCTGCTTGTGCCAAGTGTGTGGATGCTAATTGCTAAGAATGTTAGGCCTTATTGTTTTCTAATGGCCACCTTGTGTTTGGAACCAAAGAGCAGAAGGGGCAGGAGTGCTGTGTGATCATGGCAGCGTCTTAACCATAGCATTGATTGATTGATTCAGAGTCTCACTGTCGCCCAGGCTGAAGTGACGATGTCTCACCAAGTTGCCCAGGCTGGTCTCGAACTTCTGGGCTCAGGCAATTCTCTCGTCTTTGTCTCCCAAAGTGCTGGGATTACAGGCTTGCGCCACCACACCTGACCCATAGCATTTATTGAGTGCTGCTCACTGTGTGAAGGCACTCTCGTGACCCTGCATTTAATCCTTAAAACAGCCTGAGAAGGCTGGTGCTGTCAGTCTTACTCCCATTGTGTCACTAAGAAAACAGCCTTAGCCATCTTACATAAGTTGCCTAAGATCACTGGAGCTAATAAGCACCAAAGCTAGATCTTGAATCTGGATCTCTGGCTTCAAACCCTCTAAACCTCTCTACTCTGCTGCTTTCTAAGAGAGCGGAGAGTGAGAGTAGATACCAGTAGATGAATTCAGTAAATAAAGGGCTAAATATGCATCACATAATAAGCCTAGATCTTGCTCTACCCTAGGGCAGCTTCAGTCTGTGCATCCTGAGGGGACCAAGTAAAGGGGAGGAGGAGCAAAAGCAAATTTATATTGAAGGACAGTGAGGGAGAATGGCCAAGGAGGAGGCTCAGACCTGCCCTGCTCTGGGAAGCAGTTCATGCTGGCTCAGTGTTGAAGCAGGTGCTGCACCTGCTTCATTCTGCCAGGTGTCTTCCTGAGACCAGGATGTGGGCAGGAAGGGTGTCAGCTGCTCCAGACATGGACTGGAGGGCATGAGGTTACAAGGTCAAACCAAATGTGGAAATGTGTATAGAAGCACATGGAAAACTAAAGTCATATACACATTATCTTCATCGTGCTAAACTCAGGGAAAGGACCATAAACAGCTGCTGTGACCTCTAAGGCACATGCAGGGGATTTCTTTCTTTGCAAGAATTAAAGGAGTTACATAGAAGAGATTCCCTCATTGATCTGAGAGTGGGACCAGATGACCTGGTATGGTAGAAGGAATTCAGAACTGAATCCAGGAGATCTAGACCCTGGTAACTTGTGCACTCCTCCTGGTCACTAATTCTGTGAACTTAGTTTAGGAGGGGCACTCTGTGCTTGATTTCTTGTTTGGGAAATGAAGAGTTAGATTTTAGTAGTAGTTTGAAGCTTTTAAAAATTGCAGCATGACATGATAATGAAGAGTTTAGGCTTGGTAGTTAGACTGCTTCAGTTCAATGCTAAATTTCACCACTTATTAGTTGTGTGGTCTTGGGCAAGTTGTTAACCTCTTTGCCCTAATTTTATCATCTATAAAATAGTACTTACCGCATAGAGTGGATACTGTGAGACAGTTACTATATAAAGTATCTTAGTAGAGTGCCTGCCACATAGTAAATGCTTAATAAACATTGAATATTGTTATTTCTTCAAATAGACTCATAGGTCACATTATTAGTGACTAAAAATGAATTTTTAAAAAAAATAATAGATTTAAAGTTCTCTTTTGATAAGTTCTCAGTGTAGTGGAGACTTGGAAGATGGTGACTTTTAATATTCATACAGTTCAAACAGAAGTACAAGCCTAGGAAAAACATTTGCCTGTGTCCTCAGGTCTTGCTTTAGTTCCATATTTCTTTTTGTTGATTTGGAGTCTCTGTCGCCCAGACTGGAGTGCAGTGGCACACTCATGGCCACCCCAGTATCGACCTGCTGGGCTCTGGTGATCCTTCCACCTCAGCCTTCCAATTAACGGGAACTACAGGCACTCACTACCACTTCCAGCTAATTTTTGTTGTATTGTAGAGATGAGGTCTCACCAAGTTGCCCAGCTTGTCTCGAATCCACAGACTCAGGCAATCTACTCACCTTGGCCTCCCAAAATGCTGGGATTACAGGCTGAGCCACCGATCCTGGCCCTAGTACAGTATTGCTAAGGCCACTGAGTAGTACCAGGACACAGGTACTCTAGAAATACCACCCTGTTATACCTTTGCTGGTGTCTTTCCTGGGACACATTGGGCTGTAGGGCTATGTAACCTATGTCATGATTTTACTTGAAGGATCTGCTAGGCAGATTAACATGAAGAATGACATCAGGATTTTTTCAACATGGTGAAGTCATTTTGACATAACAAGTCATTTATTTCAGAACAGCTTCTTAGCTTGATGTAGAATCTATTTAGATTCTGCATTATATTTTCTTTTATTAAAACATGGGAATTTTGAAAGGATACTTATTTTTTGTTTGCTATATTGTCTGTATACATTGTTAGTTAGAAGTGAATGCCAAATTGCTGTTGATTAGTGGACAGTTGGTTAGTTTGGAAGAGGTACATAAGTCTGGGAAAATAAGGCACATATATTTGGTTTAGCCAGGGAAGAATTTAAAGCCAGATAATTCAGCTAAAAATGAGAGGGTCAGATAGTTGCAGAAATCTAAACAGTTAAGATCTAGGTTCCAGATTCGGGGACAGACACAAGTTAGTGCAAGTAACAGTTATAGCCAGAAAGATGCAAAAGGTGTTGGTTCCCAGCTGTTCTCTTGTTGATTAGCAAAATCTCTGAGCCTCTTGTTCTTCTTCGTATCCAGAAGGTCATCAGATGCCTACAGGTCACCTTTGCTCTATTTGAGATGATCACCTCTCCTGGGCTCTGTGTCCCATAGCAAACCAGGGGCTGGATATAATCATTTCCTTAGGAAGCTTTCTGTTCTGTGACATGTTCCACCCCTGCACTGAGGATGATTCTATAGAACATTCTTTCATATTTATGTAGCCTTTGTTGTTTTAATTTGTACTTTTTGTATGGCTAAAAGAATTATTCCAGTCTTGAGGTGGGGATGGGGACATGCTAATAAGTTGGCTGTACTGCAGTACTGTGATAACTGTGTGTTTATTGTATTGCATTTGTAGTATGTTAAGATTTGATATGATGTGAATGTGCTTGTAGCTCGCCTTGCACAACGTCTCTTCCCCTAATGTGGGTACCAAAGAGAAGACATCTTACCCTGAGTTAGCCATGGCAGTGCTCCTACACTGTGTACTCCAAGCCCCACATTGCTAATTAGAAATGAAAAGCCTGTGCTTTTCAGAAGGCTCATTTTATGCTGGCATGACACATTTATTAATACTCCATGCCATAACTCGTTAAGAGCTGTTCCACTGCTCTTAATGGGCCCTGTGCTCAAATACATTCAGTGGCTGTTGTTGTAAACTGATATTTCCCCTTGGGCAGTAAACCACAATCCAATTTCATTTTCCCTTTTAACTCATTTAATTCACAAAGATCTAATTTAAGACAGATTAGGTAAAATATATTGGACTTAATGGGTACCAAGTGATTGTTGCTTAAGAAGTATTCTTGTGAAAATCCAAAGCTTGCTGTCCTTCCTCTTCCATCTGGGCTTTGAAGGATCTGGTGTTGGAGCACAGTGTTGAACAAGAGACGAGTCTCCTTTTATGTATATCCTGCAAACACCTTAATGATGATTAAGAAAGTTTAATCAGGGCACACCTCATCAATAAGGGTACTTGCACAATGAACATTTGTATACCTAACCCTGAATTGTACCCCACAATTTCAAAATAAAAATTAAAAAAAAAAAGGTTTAATCAGCCATGTGAAAAATTTATTTATGTATATATTTTAAAAGGCAGTCTATCACCAGTCATTCCTATTCATTCTCCTGTATTCACCGTTTTCCTGAGAACAGGGGATAAAAGTGGAGACTGTGCAGAGAAAAGCATTATGGTGCAGTTCTGCCTTGGGACTGCCCCATGCTGCCCCCTGCTGACATATTATGGTTGTTAGGTTACTATCAAGTGCTGTTGACACTGGACTGACAGACTTTAACTTGAGGGAGCAAAATAACTAATTCAGGAGAGTTCTACTGAGACATAATGTGAAAGAATAAATAATAATAGGCTTTCTTCTTAAAACTATAGCTTGCTGCCTTGTTGCACTTAATCTTGAATGCTCTGTGAACTTTCCAAATCATAGAATCACAGATATCAGAGCTGGAAAGGACCCAGGCACGTCCATCAGGCCACCCTTTCTCTTGTTTTATAGGTAAAGAAAATGAGATCCAGAGAGATGCGATGGCCATCCAGGCCAAACAGTTAGGTCGAGGGAGGTGAAGAAGGATGTTGTAGGACATGACATGAGAGGTGATCTAGTGGTTCCCAAAACCTGGTGAGCACAGATTCCTGGATTCCACCGCAGACTTATTTAATCAGAACCCCTGGGGTGGAATTTATGAATCTGCATTTTAAAAAGCTACTCAGATGTGTCTTAGGCAGCAGTCTGGCCTTAGTCAGGAACTGGTAGTAGTATATTCCCTGAGCAGTTCAATTCTGCCATCTGTTTTTGTATGACCCACAAGCTAAGAATGGATTTTATATTCTTAAATGTTGCACACGTAAAAATGATATGAAATTTAAATTTCTGTGTCCATAAAGTTTCATTGACACACAGCCAGTCTTGTTTGTTTACATGTTATCTGTGGCTGCTTTTTCACTACAATGCACGTACATGGTGTCAACAGAGATTGTAAGGCCTACAAAACCTACAGTGTTTCCTACCTGTGCTTTTACAGAAAAAGTTTGCTGGTGCTGGGTATATACTAGTCTGTGTCTCCTAGAAGTACTGCAATCCCCAGTGTTAAGAAGAAAATTCTTAAACTTTTAGTATTTTTGTTGGTCCAAACACCATCTTGCTTTTCTCAAAAGATCTCTCTCAAAAAGAGGGATTCACCTTCATTTTAGGAGGTTTGATATGGACTAGATACTTATTTCTCTTTGAATAGAAAAAGATCTCTTGTTTTTATACTTGATGAAGATGTAGGATGTAAATATTTAGACAGGGGTGATGACAAGCAGTTTTTATTCTATGTGCAGCATTCAGTACCAGATTAATTGTGAACTTCCTACTTCACACATAAAATGACCTATAAAGCCTTTCTACTTCCAGAGTTAGAGTTTTTAAGTTCACTAAAGATGATTAGTTTCCCCTAGGCTCATCCGTCTCCCACTTGTCAATTCATCACTAATACTAATTCAGAATCCTTCTACCTCCTAGTTTTTCTTCAACCAAGGGGTAACAATTTCAGTTTCATAATATCTTCCTTTTTTTCCCTTTTCTCCTTTCCCCTCACCTCAGACAGCACAAGCATTTGTTCATCAACCAATCAACAGACATTTGTTGAGCACCTGCTATGTATCAGGCACTGTAGGCGCTGATTCTGTGATAGGAAATACTCCCCATGGTACCCCTAGACCATGGTTGTATTTCCATATGAGCAAGCGAAGAGACAAGAGAAATGGTAGGTGCAGAATACATTGCTTTTAAAATACTGTGCCTGTTTCCTAAGGCAGGTAGGTGACTTTGTCTTGGGACTTGGGCCAGGACTTCTTTCATTGTTGCTTAGCTGCTATACGTAGTGTACACCAGGGGCTCAGATTTCTCATTCACTAGGGAATCCATTCCGAGCTTTATTCTCTGCTGTGTTACCACTAAACTGCCTCCAGGCTGGTACAGTAGAAGCTGTAGAGAGGCTGTAAACTTGGCATAATGGCTGCTCTTTGCTGCCAGACCTTTGATAGGTGGTGTCCCTCTCCTGAGCTTTTGCAAAAATGCAAAAACGCATAAAGGGTAATAATTCCTCCTTCAAGCTGATTAAGTTGAATGAGGTTATTTAAAAGCCCTAGCACTTTCATAGAAGGCGTTGCTATAGAAACACAGAAGGGTACAAGTACTTTAGAGATGGGATTTCGGGGAAGTTCTGGGCTGTTTGTTTCTTTGGGAAGCAAAGATATGGAAGAGACATAGCTCAGCCCTTGACCTGTTTCAGGTGACCCCCAGGTCTCCTACTTCCCTTGCTTTTAGGATTAGGCTTTCTCTGCAGCATACCCCACCAGAGCCAGTGCACTTTAGCACAGGAAGAATGTCATCACAGCACAGTATCAAACACTAGGGATGGTGCAGTGGGTGTTTCTAGAATGTATATAGCCCAATACTAGCTCTACTTTTCTGTTGGGAAGAAAATGGCATGATCTGGCAGATTAGGAAAGGAAAGAATAGATAAAAAGAAATGAACTTTAAAAAAAAAAAAGTCTGCCAACAGCATAGCCTGAACATTATATTGGGACTGTGAGAAGAAGTGTAAGATTGGTTCGTGCCATCAAAGAACTTAAAACTCAGTTGTAGAGGCTGGAGTTTAAAAAAAAAAAAGTATGGTAGCTGTGGGCTTTCATAGATGATTTTAACTGGTTAAGAAACCTCTCTTTTATTGCTAGTTTGTTGAGTGTTTTTATTATGAAAGGATGTTGAATTTTGTCAAATGCTTTTTCCACGTCTGTTAAGGTGGTTTATCTCCTATATTAATATGTTGTATTACATTGGGTTGATTTTTCATATGCTACACCATCTTTGCATTTCTGGGATAAATCCCACTTGGTCATGGTGTGGAATCCTTTTTAAAAGCTGCTGGATTTCCTTTGTTTGTATTTTTTGTTGAGACGTTCTGCGTCTGTATTCATAAGGGATATTAGTCTAGAGTTTTCTTTTCTTGTGATGTCTTTGCCTGGTTTTGTATCAAGGTAAAACTGGCCTTATAGAATGAACTGGGAAATGTTCCCTTCTCTTTTGTTTTGTGGCAGAATTTAATTCTTCTTTAAATATTCGATAGAATTCATCAGTGAAACCATCTGGTCCTGGGCTTTTCTTTGTGGAAGTTCATTTTTTAATGCAAGGTACAGAAGAATTATCAATAGAATAATCTCATTTGACAGGGAGACATTTAAGGATATACCTATATGCTTGTATTTACACAGAAAATTTCTGGAAAGGTACACAAAAATTTGGCATCAAAGGTTTTCATTGGGTCATGGGATGGAACTTAGTCTTATGTTCCTTTTTTAAAAAAATTATGAGCATGCATTGCCCCAAATATAAAAATTGTTTAAATTACTTAAAATGACTTAACCTTTGGCAGTTTGCTCTTCCCCCCATGCCATGGGATGCCAGGGCTGTGATTTGCCACTGGCCTGTCTCCTCCGGAATTCGCAGTCTGGCAGGGCCCTGCTCCTCTTAGCTTCACGGCCTGCTGTCCCCTTTTCCTATTTTATTCTCCTTCAACACTGAATTACTTGTCAACTTCCAGAAAATAACTGCAGCTACGTACTACTGTGCTCTTATTCATGCCGCGCTGTTTCCTTTCCCTGGTCATCCCTTCCCCCTTCATCTGCCCAACTGATTTCTCTTAATATATTTATCCTTTAAAGCCTCTTCCAAATATTAGTCACCTTCCTTTGTGAACACATCCCAGCTCATTCTCCTTTTTAGTCCCACCTAAGGGGGAAAAAAATCCCTCCTCCGACTGCCTCTCACACATCACGCATGTTTTTGTTACTAAACTTTGTACTCAGCCTGCATCATGATTACTAGCTCACATATATGTCTTCCCTCAAAGTGCAGTTTCATTCAATTTTTTGTCCCTGTAGCTTAGCACAATACTTGGCAAACATAGGTGCTCCAAAATATTTTAACTGAATTCAGGAGATAAGACTTTCTGGGTAAAATGAGCAATACAGACAAAGGCCAAAGTTATGAATTACTGTAACCTGTTCTGGAGATGTGAGCTAGTTTGGCTAGCTGGGAAATATGATTGAATGATTTTTGGCAAGGCTAATATTGGAGACTCTTAAGAGCCAGACAGAGCATATAGAATATTGGAAAATAAATATTGACTGAATGAAGAACACTTCTCACTTCTTTCCTGTCTTTGCTCTAATCCCTCCTCTCAACAGGCTTGTCCTGACTCCTCCTTTTGGAACTGTCACCTCTCTCTTCACCCTTCCCCGCCCCCAGCATTTGTGGTCTTCCTCTCCCTGTTCTTCTTCCTTTTTCCATAGCACTTGTCATCTTCTCCATATCGCATCCTATGTAATTTACTTATTCATTTTTTTGGTAATTTATTGTCTGTCTTCCTCATTAGAATATAAGCTCTCTAGGCCAGGTCTGTCTTATTCACTGATAATTCCCAAGTACCTAGAACATTGTCAGCACATAGTAGGTATGCAGGTAACATTTGTTGAATGAATGAATCCTAAATTAATGAACTTCAGTATCTTGTCTAGAGCTGGCATAGATAGCTTAGGTATAATTCACATGGTTTATTTCTGAAAGAAATGTGTTTATTCTGTAAAACTGCTAAGATGGTCCCAGCTACTTGTAATATAATCTGGGGCAAGACAGGGGGAAGGGAGAAGGGGAAAAGGAGGTCTAATGTGTAAAGATTTCTTGCTTTAAAAACCAAGTTGGGATGTAAAAATGATAAGGACTTTTGAGTTTATTCATTTGCCTACAAATTGTTGCTTCATGTGGTAATTCATACCATGCTTTAATAATTTCTCTTTTTCTTTCTCCACAGACCTTTGTAGTATTAAACAGAGGAAAAACTCTCTTCAGATTTAGTGCCACGCCTGCCTTGTACATTTTAAGTCCTTTTAACCTGATAAGAAGAATAGCTATTAAAATTTTGATACATTCATATCCTTTTCTACAAATGTGGAGTGCAATTGCATGGCTGCTTGTATGTTTCCAATATTTGACAACCAAATTGCATGTTAAGTTTTTTACTAATAATGTGGTTGACTGTCCCACTAGTCAGAGGATTAAGAGTGAACTCCTGCCAAATCCCAGGGGGGTGATATTGTGGGAGTCTGAAATTTTGTTGGTGTCGTTATGAGGAACAAGTTATGATAACCTTTTATTGAAGTCTTGTCTTTTTTAAGTACTGAGACTTTAATGATTTCATCCAATGGCAGGCTGTTCAGCTTGTCCATGTATTAGTATTGAAAGCGGTTGGGCTTGGTGGTTCAGCCTGTAATCCCAGCACTTTGGGGAGGCTGAGGTGAGTGGATTGCCTGAGCCAGCGGGTTTGAGATCAGCCCAGGCAACTTGGTGAGACGTTGTCGCTACAGTAAATCAAAAATTAGCCGGGCGTGGTAGCATGTACCTGTAATTCCGGCTACTTAGAAGGCTGAGTCAGAAGAATCGCCTGAGTCCAGCAGGTCAACGCTGGGGTGGCCATGAGTGCCACTGCACTCCCACTCAAAAAAAAGAAAAGATTGAAAGCTACTTACCGAGTTACAAATAGCTGAATGAATGCCTTAGAGATCTGCCTTATTTTTTAGATTTTCTTGAGCAGTGAGCTTAGAAAGTGGCACAGCTCTTGGATGAAATAGTCTCCTTGTTACAGAGGTCTGGATGCGGATTGCAGGATAGATATGAATTTTATTTTGTATTTTTAATTTAGCCCCTTAAATAGAAAAATGCCAATTTAATCAAGTCACCTGACTTTTACATCTTATTAACGTAGGAGAGCATGTGACAAATGAAAAGTTGTGTAATGAGTTTAGTGACATTGCACAGTGACTTTAAACTCTCATGGTTGGTATTTAATTTAACAGTACTCAGTTCCATGCTTCAAAGAGTATTGTGTTCTTCAAGTAGGATGAAAAAGCCAGCAGTGGCAACTTGGTAAATCAGCTTTGCCATATTTTATTAACTCTAAGAATTTATCAACATGGTTCTGAAATCTATAGTTTATAAGCAACATAGTTCTGAAATTTGAAGATTAACAAGGAAATAAATAATTCACAATGGACTTCTCTTTCTATTGGATCAGAAGATGGCATGTTTTTTTCTCTTCTGGTTTCAAAGAACTTGAAGAAAAATTTAGCTGTTATGAAGAAAACAATTCAGCTGTAAGAAGTGTTTTCTCTTTTTAAAACTCCACGGGTGGAATAAAGATGGTTAATACCAGTAATGAGTAAGTTAGTGACAAATGATACGGCTTTCATGCCTGTTAAAGTGATAGAGTTTGAGTGACTCGTGCTGACCCAGAACAGTTTAACTTTTCTCAGTAGACAAGAACAGAAAGGGCTGAGAAAAATCCTGGTAGAATGGAAATGGCTTGTTATTCATAAACATTCTGGACGCTTTCTGAATGATCAAATGGATTTTGCTTCATTACCTAATCCTCAGGAGTGTGGTAGGCAGATGTCCTTGAAATCTTTACCTAATGTGCTGCAATTGTTTTCCCACAGTGGACATATTCAACCCCCATTGGCTGCATTGGCTGGTGACTTGTCCCCAAAGACAATTCAGCCCTTTAGAAGGACTAGGGGAAAAAAGTGGACAATTACATGCAGATTTTCCTGTAAATGAGTACTGAATAATACAGATTTAATTGATTATTTTTACCTGACAATTTCGGTTACTAAGTGCAAAGGTATACAGAGGCTTATTCCATGACATGAAAAGTGGCAACAGGGGAAATGTTTAATCCTAAAGGAGCAGACCTGGGACAGCCCTTTTGAGAGAAGGAGAACAGCCATCCTGCCACAGTGGCATTGTGATGACAGTGGGGACCCCAGTTTTCATGATTACCTTGCCTGTTTCTCCTCTTCTATGCCTTGTCTCTTTTCAGGTTACTGCTCTTGGGCTCGTGATACCCAGTGTGAAATGTGTTTGTTTTCTGAGGAAAAAAAACAGGCCAGATTTTGTATATTCCCCCTTGACTCTTCTCTACAGTATTTAGCATGATCATTATGTGCACTATTTTGACCAACTGTGTATTCATGACTTTTAGTAACCCTCCTGAATGGTCGAAGAATGTGGAGTAAGTAGCTCATTTATTTATTTGTGTGCTTGTTTATTTTAAATATTTTTAGTCACTGAATCTTGCTTTGCCATAGTTTATCCATCAAGGGGGGAAATTAGTTATTGTCACTCTCTATTTCACAGAGAGGGCTGACAGTGCATGTGGAATTTAGGAAGTATCCTGAAAGTTAACTCTAGAAAGCGTGCTCTGGAAATGACTTCCTTCCCCCACCTGCACAAGCCGTGCCCTTGTCTAGCAGCCCCATTGCCATCTTGTCGGCTCAGTTCCAGGTGATACTGTCTTCCCTAGTTTTAGGTTTCCCTTTCTTTTTGGCTCCTCGAAGGTTAAAAATAGTTCCGGGGCCTCCTCTCACATGCTAGGTGGCAATACAGAATTGTTTCCTTGAAATACCATTCAGGACCCAATACAACATTCCAAAGGACTGGGTTTGTGCATTTCAGTAAGTTTCTGTCAAAGCATTCCTTTCTCTTCCTCACTTCCCTCCTGCTGTACTGGCTGTGTCCTTGCTATGTTGTCTCTGTTAGTTGAAGCCACACTCAGGCAAGTGATACCTTAAAAGGTTCATTTAATGTTTCTATGTATTCAGAAGTTACTTCAAGCTCTTCATTTCTCTGACAGGTACACATTCACAGGGATTTATACATTTGAATCACTAGTGAAAATCATTGCAAGAGGCTTCTGCATAGATGGCTTTACCTTTTTACGGGATCCATGGAACTGGTTAGATTTCAGTGTCATCATGATGGCGTAAGTTCTCTGCTTACTTTATTAGCATTCTGGGTGTGATGATGTATGTGGGGTTATACTCCTGGGCGTGTTTGTATGACAGCTTTTGTAAGTGTGAGAGTTCATGGGCACAGCTGTATGAGGAATTAATGGATAACCATGTGGAAGGCCCTGGGGGCTTATGCCCAAGATTCTTGCTTGTGATTCAGGCAGTGAAAGCATGTTTATGTAGGAGAAGGTAAATGGAGACTTTACAGCCAGGAGGGAGAGTAGTGTGTGATTTCTCATGGACACGTGCTTACGTTTTCCTCTCCCTTATAACATTGACCAAGGTGTGCACATTCATCACTAGAGGGCCTCTATGAAGACTTGAAATTTTCTAGGTGTAAACCTTCCTCTGAACATGAGTTTCCTGGGTATGTTTTATCATGTGTAATTTAATGAGGCTGGTCAGGTATTGCAGACCTCAGAGCACATTTTGGAGTCCCAACATGAGCCATTGTATCCAAACTGGCACTTCCTGAAGAGTTACTAACCGGAATTTTGAATGATTGCTAGAGATCAAAGTAACTCCACATTGGTCTGCTGGCTGCTTTTGGGAATTTGTGTTGTTTTAGCAATGAAATTGTACCTTCAGGAGACTTAGTTAAGGATAGGAGAATTATAGTAGGCTTCATCATTTTTATTTCCAGATTGGGAAAGCACCTTGTGGTTTGGGTGTAATGGTTGTTTTGTTTGTGTGCATGAAGATTTGTTAGAGAGAGACTGTATTTGAATATGTATGGGTTTGAGCATCAGGTAGAAAGATGTATTCCAACTGTAGCATGAATGAATGATATGCATTGAGTATTTGAGACGAGAACTTTGACTTTCCGTTACATAAAGGTATTTTCTTACCTTCTAACATTATGAATACACATTGGTGTTCATTTAAAATTTAAGTGTCCTTGCTAGGCACAGAGCTGGTAATAAAAAGAGCACTTAACACGGTATTTGCTCTGATCCAACGATCTAGATTCTCCTGAGCCCAGCTTTTGTATGTCACAGACCAAAACTTCATTTGTAGACATGACTGCAATCATATGATTACAACTCTTGAAAAAGTCATATACAGATATTTAGTCATTTTTGCCATTGTCAACTAGGGAATTTCTTTAATATAGATTTATCCCTTTATTAAGAAATTGGTCAGAAAACTTAGAGACACAAGCCTTTGATATCTCCTGGCCTTCCTTTTTACTAAAAAAAGTAAATGGACTGGCAGTAAAGCCCTTCTGATTGGGATCAGCACATTACTATGCTGATTAAGAGAATAAACTCCTAGAACCTCCTGGTTGTATCAGTTCTTTCAGATATACTAGGTTTGATCAGTTCTGTCAAATGTACTTTTGAATTCTCCTTGCTCAATTAAAAAAAAGTGTTCCTTAAATGTTTATATTTTGAAAATTTTCTTTTTCAAGGAAAAAAATGAAATCATAGCTTGTATGTAAGACCCTTTCTTCCCCTATTCTCAAACCCTCGCCCAGTGGTACCATTACAAGTTAACTTTGGTTTGATTCTGCAGGTATATAACAGAGTTTGTAAACCTAGGCAATGTTTCAGCTCTACGCACTTTCAGGGTACTGAGGGCTTTGAAAACTATTTCGGTAATCCCAGGTAAGATGGTCTGGGGTTGGTGTTAGGTGTTGGGTTAGGGCCCTGACGTGACGTATTGTACTTTTTGTTTTGTTGTGGTTTTGTTTTTCTTTGGTGTTTGTGTTTGTGTCTGTGTTTGTCATTTGTGTCTGTGTGTGACCTCCCTTACTACAGATATGTGACAGAGTTTGTGGACCTGGGCAATGTCTCAGCGCTGAGAACATTCAGGGTTCTCCGAGCTTTGAAAACTATCTCTGTAATTCCAGGTGAGAAAATTTGTGCATAAGACTGACTTTGCCATATCTCCTCTTTCCTCTCCATTCATTTATTTTTGTCTACCACATCCTAAACCAGTGTCAGTACGGCTGAGCTGACCTTGCATTCTGCATGCTTTTCCTGGAAGGGATTCTCTGGAATGGCCCTGTGGTCCATAAGTAGTTTTCTCTGACAGTGCTTGCCAGACATGCAGCCCCCGTTCCATCCATGCTGTTGAAAAGCATGTGCTTAAGAATCACTTGGATCTTACATGTCAGAAAAAAATCATCCCAGAGCTAGCTGGTGTCCCTTTGTATAGAAGTCATTTGCTTCCTGGCTCCATGGAATTACAGTAATGTTAACATTTGTCATCATTTCATTGCTTGTGATTTCTAGACTTTCTATTGCATGGTTTGCTGATGGGACGGTATTTAAATAATTATACCTTTGCTGTTACTATATTAATAGAATTATTTAATCACAGAAAAGATCTATCTAATAAACTAATCCAGTATTGTTAAAAATCTAAGAGCTTTTTGTTCAATGGAGTTAGTGAACTGAACTTTAGCAATCACTATCTATCATATTCTACTGCTATCTGTTTCACTAGAATAAGAACCAGTAGGCATCTGTTGTACATAGATATACTCAGGGATCATTCTCAGACATAAAATCCCAGTGAAAGCTTATGCAGGTATTGTTAAAAAAAAAATCAAAGGTAAGAGAAGATACAACTAAAGGTATGAGCAAACAAAAAATACAGAAACTTGAGGGGGAAGAAAGGGAATCAGTGACTGGGTGAGAGGTAGTTAATTGACAATTTCTTTAAAATTTTTGCCTTTTTGGGGGGGGTCCTGGTTGAGCTAGCCCAGTGTTCTTAACCTTTTGAAGGTTTTAGATCTCTTTAAGGATCAGATGAAAGTTCACAAACCCCCCTGAAGCCTACCCATGGATCCCAGGTTAAGACTCCTTAATTTAATTTAGATCATTGCAACTGAGTAATGCCTATCTTTCTTTCTTTCTATTTTTTTTTTTTTTTTTGAGTTGGAGTCTCACTGTGTCGCCCAGACTGGAGTGGAGTGGCTACTCCCGGCCACCACAGCCTCGACCTGCTGGGCTCTGGCGATCCTTCCGCCTCAGCCTTCCAAGTAGCTGGAACTACAGGCGTGCGCTACTATGCCCGGCTAATTTTTTTGATTTATTGTAGAGATGAGGTCTCGCCAAGCTGCCCAAGCGGGTCTCGAACCCACAGGCTCAGGTGATCCACTCACCTCAGCCTCCCAAAGCGTGGGATACCAAGCCCGGCTATGCCTATCTTTCTAAAGTCCAGTCTTGAGATCTGGAAGGAAAGATAGTTTAATTAATCTTGCAAGCCTAAGATGTTCTGGCAGTCACTTGACGGAAGTCAAGATGATGTTGTTGCTCATTGGACATTCATTGTGTTCAAGAGTTTCCAAGGAAGGTTCCCTAGAGACCAGCTTTCCACAAGCAGTTTTATAGAAGTATAGGAGTGTGGATAACAGAGATGTCCTGCTCTGGCATTACATGACTGTTCCCCTTGTGGCTGACTCAAAAATATTTCTTTTTTCCCTTTTCTGCATTATCTAAATATCAGATAGAGGGAGAGGGAAGCACAAAGGTAGCATCCTGGAGAGGCAGACTTTAAATGCAGTTTACAGGCCGGGCTTGGTAGCTCAGTCTGTAATCCCGGCGCTTTGGGAGGCCAAGGTGAGTGGATAGCCTGAGCCCACGAGTTCGAGACACACCTGGGCAACTTGGCGAGACCTCATCTCTACAACAAATCAAAAACTAGCCGGGCGTGGTAGCGCGCGCCTGTAATTCCGGCTACTTGGAAGGCTGAGGCAGAAGGATCGCCAGAGCCCAGCAGGTCGAGGCTGCGGTGGCCGGGAGCGGCCACTGCACTCCAGTCTGGGTGACAGAGTGAGACTCCAACTCAAAAAAAAAAATGCAGTTTACAGTAAACCTCAGTTTCTCCATTGACAAATTTGGGCCATGAAGTGGGTCAGTAAAGTACCTTTATTTTTAGCAGTGTTAACTGACTCCTTGTCAACCACAGGCTGGGTGTCAGTTGGAATATATTCTTCTTGGCAAAAAACTCCAACCCTGACTTATCAAAGTTTAGGTCTTAGCCATTAAATCCATTTAGCAGAAAGCCCAGTTCATTCTCAGTCAGCCTCACATAGCTCATTGATGGTGGCCTAATCCTTAGGCAGGCCTTGTCTTATTTTTTGAAGCAACTGGAGTGCCAAATCTTTACCTTCATTTTTCCTTTGGTCTCTCTCCTTCTCTTGCCCCTTTTAAATTTGATTCTGTGTTGTCTGCTTACTTCCCCCAGCATACTCTGCAAGGCATCTGTCTCTTTATGTTCTTGTGATCTCAAAACTTCTCTTCCAGAATTAAATTGGAAAACTGTATTCTGTTCACTAACTAGGGCAGCAGATGCTATCTCTAGTCTAGCTCATAGCTTCTGTATCTGGTATGTTGTTAACTTTTGACCATCGCATTTCTGCAAGATAACTTTTGATCGATACCATGTTATTTATACTCAGTACTCCAATAATGCACACACACACACACACACACACACACACACACACACACACACACACACACACACACAGTGTACCTAACACAGTGTCTTGCCCATAGCAGTCCTCCATAAATGATTGTAGTAGTAACAGTTATTATTATAAAGAGGAAACCTAATCCCAAAGAAAGGGTTTGTATCAAGATATAGACATCAGCTTCACAGTTTGAAAGAGTCCCAGATTCCTATTTCTAGAAGTGCCCCCAATTGAGCTGGCTTTGGGAGGCTAACTGGGATGGAAAATAATGTTAAGGGATAGTAAAGCCAATAATAGATCACGGTCAGTAAGTAGTACATTTGGTTCTTAAATTAAAGTTTAACTTTCAACGCCAGTCCTTTTGCTCCCATTCTACCTTTTAGAGTTAGTAAGAGAAGTCCAGTAGATGACATCTCCCTCGTGGCAAGTTTTCGTAGAGCAGGAACCCCACCTCACTCGGGCCGACACTGGTTTCCTCAGTGTGTCAGAGCCACTAGGACTCCAGAAGATTGGGGAATAAGGTGCATTATTTAGCTACAGCCTTTTGTATAAGAAATGCCTCACTCTAGAGCCTTCTTGTAGCTTAGAGAAGATCAAACCCACATTCTGACCCTTTTTATTTGTTAACTCAGGACTTGGACACGTATCATTCATGGTTTCCATTTTGCTTCAGAGGCTTTAGCTTGGAGAACAGTGTATGCAAACTCCATGCCGAAAGGGTCAGTTATAGATGAGACTCTAAATTCTCTTTGGTCTGGAATTTGTCAGGTTCAACGTCACATTGAAATATTCTGCCTAAAAGTTTATATGTTTTAAAACTTTGTTTTCTGTTTGTATTTATCCTGGGCTCAAAAGTGAACTTCTCAGTGACTCTGTCAGAAGCTTCATCTTCTGTGTGCTTTGATTACGTGCCACAGGACTAACATGCCCAAAAGAGGGTAGAAATCTCAAGGCAGGTTTCTTAGGTTTTTCTTAGAGAGCTGCACTTGGAAGTATAAGGACAGTTGGTTGGGAGAACCTCGCTGTCGGATCCTTTTCTTTTCCATCATCATTTAAGTGGCTTCCCTAAAGCATCCTCTGTTCATCAGCACTTACTGAATTTCATTCTGCCCTCTCTAGGTCTGTACTTTCTTGATTATTTTTTCTCTTGCTATTTTATTTCTCTGCTTTCATTTCTGTTACTTTCACTCCCAACCAGTGGTTTCAGATAGGAAGCAGAGAAAATGATGGGCCCTTCTCCTTTCCATCCCAGGATTCATAAAGCAAGCATTTTCTGTAAATGTATACATTGTGAATGTGGCAATTTTTGCTACATAACAAAGGGCGATAGAAAGTGTTTTAAGACTATATTCAGATTTATTGTCTCTTTTAAACTATCCTGCTTATTAATCCTGTTGCTTTTATACTTCTCCTTTTTCCACACTGCTTCTTAGGAAAGGTAACTCAAGTTTAATGGTGGTCCTAAGTGAAAAAAACTGAATACTCACAGGATCCCACTGACCCACCTTTGAGAACTGATACTTTGTGATGTGAATCTGGTCTCAAGTAAATAAGTCTATGGCTTTCAAATCTCTTACAAATTACTCTTAGTCTGAAGAACCTTCAAGAACTGTCATTGTAGGGCAGGAGTGGTGGTGGTGGGGGGTGTACCTGTTCTCCCAGCTGCTCACTAGGGAATATAAATTAACCTTATTTATAATCTGACATCACAGTGGTGAAAGTTTTTTTGTCTCAATATACATGATTGATTTCTCTGAACATAGCACATAGGCTGGCGTTGTTCATTTGTCCAGGGATTTGCTGGGCATTATGAAAGGAGACAGGAGGTTCAGAGGTACCTTTGGATGGAGTAGAATAAAACTCTGTGGCAGTGGCTTCAACTGCTTCTCAACATTTCTTAAATATCTGGCTTCCCCTCTGGTAACTGGCCTTTCTGTACATTGGATCCAGCTGGCTTTTCTTGATCTGTAGTAAATGTATGAACTGCTTCTGCTCAGACACATACCAGTACTAGTTAATGTTAGCCTTTTCCAAGAGTTCTCACTGTCCAAATTGCCCCCACGTGGCTTCTGTTGCACACTCTGTTGTGTAGGAGTCGTTTGAAGGAGCATTCTGCTCTGTTTTGGATCATCGGTTTTCAGTCAGTATCTTGCTTGTTCTGGCATGTGGTGTTGTAAGCCAATGGAAGAAGCAAGACAGTCTCTCTGTACAGCCAGAATGGTGGCATTCTCCATTCTTGCTTGCATCAGCTCAGTAATTCTCTCTGCAACTTCTTGCCTTCATTGGCCTGTGTTGATGGTACCAGGGAGCACTTTTGGACAGCCACTGCTGGCAAGACCGTAGAGCTTGAGCTTAGGAAATACATTGATGGCATCATCTCCATAAATTGGTATTGATGTCTGCAAATATGGTTATTTGCAATCAATGACCCTATGGAAGGAAGAAGAGTCTTGACTGGGACCAACATATAATCCAGTGACTTTACATTTAACATTCTTGTGTAATCGGGTGCCTTCCTTCACCTGTAGATGTTAAACCACATCACCTGTCTTGTTCCTATGCCTTATAATTTTCTCTAGTGATCTGGATGAGAGTATTGGAGAGCAAACTTTTTAGATGCCTGTCGTTAATGTTATCTAGTGATTATTCTTGCTTAATTAAGATTTGTTTCTCTGAGACCCTGTGAAGTATAAGCAGCTGAAAACTATTTCCAGTTAAGTTTCTACTTTAAACTTCTTGAAAGCTAAAAGAACTCTCACCAATGAGATAATCTAAGCTTTAAACTTCAAAGCAAAGCACTTGAAGAAAAATTGTTGAGCTTTCTGGATTCATGTTTACAGATTTCTTAGGCAATGACATCTGGTGTATGGAGAAGAGATATTAAACTGACTGATGTGAGCATCTAGGTCCATCCCCAGGAAAGTGACAGTGTCCATGTTGGTGTGTTGGATTAGTAGAGGACCTCTGGTTGCAAGTAAGAGAGCACAGGAGTAATTCAGGGAACCCAAGAGCTGGAATACTCTTGGGCTTCTACAAGCCAGTAGAACCAAAATGCAGAGCCAGAAACCCAGGTACCAGCAAGTACTTTATCTCCATCTCTCTTCTTTCTGTGTATATCTATTTCCTTTTTTCTCTTAGTATACTAACTTCTTTTACTTCTCAGACATATCATAATATAATGGTAGGATGTGGCTACCACTTAGCTCCCAAATTTATTTATTACTTACCACATGAAAAGATTATTCAGCCAGTCATGGTGGCTCACGTCTGTAATCTCAACACTTTGGGAAACTGAGGTGGGAGAATTGCTTGAGCCCAGGAGTTTGAGACCAACCTGAGCAACATAGTGAGACCTCATCTATGCAACAAATCAAAAAATTAGCCAGACAGGGTGGTGGCACATGCCTGTAGTCCCAGCTACTTGGGAGGCTGCACAGGAGGATCACTTGAGCCTAAAAGCTGGAGGCTGTGGTGAGCCGTGATTGTGCCATTGCACTCAAGCTTAGGCAACAGAGTGAAACCCTGGCTAAAAAAAAAACTCAAAAAACTTAGGCCAGGCACTGTGACTCTCACCTGTAATCACAACTCTTTGGGAGGCCAAGATACAAATATGGCTGCTGAGAGTTCACCTATATGGAATAGGGGATAGTTGGAGCTCGTGACCTGGAATTTTTAGTTATATGAGCTTTGGAACTGCCCAAAGAGTTCCCAGCCCAAGAAAATTAGATTAGACTCGCACTAAAATTGTATGCTTTTTAAAAGCTGTATTTATTTATTTATTTATTTATTACATAAATCCATTGGTTTGACTATTTGTAGTGTCATACTCTTGTTACTAATACAAATGAGCTTACAGCTCATTTCTCAAATAGCATGTCTACAATAGCAATAAAAAGGCCTTTGAACCATCTCTGGTGTTCAGAGAGGTGATTGTCTGAACCATCAAGAGAGATGGCTGAATAAGCTCTTCATAAAGAGGTCCAGGAAAAGAAACTTTACATCCATTCTTCAGTGACCCATTCAAGTATTTTTTTAAATCACTTTGACTTTGAAAACAGTAGATCTGCATAGTTTCAGAAGTGTAGAGTTGAATTATTGGCCCATTACAGAACTGCTCTAGTCAAAATGTAACAAGGACTTTTCTGTTCCTCAGCAACTATATGGAAATAAGTTCCATAACATTGGAATCATTTTTACTTCTTGATGGCTGCCTTCTATTTTATATCACTAGTACCTTCTTGTGTAATTATCATAGTTTCCCAGGGTTTTAGGTATAAAAGATAGTTTGAAATTTCAACTACTTACTCTCAAATAGACATCTCTGCCCTATTTTGAAAGACTTTTAGAGAAGATTCTTTAGCTTCCCCTTCTCTGCCCACTGCCATGTGGTGCTTTGTTTATCCACATTCTGTAGATGAGAAAATGAGACTCTTGAAAAGTGACTGAAGTTTGATATGAAACATGGTGGGCATAAGTAGTGACTGAGCCAGGACCAGAATTCCTGCTTTCTAACTTTCTGTCTGATGTTGTTTCTGCACAGCCCTGTGAGGAGCAAAGGACTCTGATCAGAAATGTCTTGCTTCCTGGAGCCCAAGCAGGCTCTTCCTAGTCCCCATGGCATCCACAGTCTCCATGAAAGTACAGGCCTCTGCTCCCTTCTATATCTCTACAGTCTGACTGTTAGCTCTTTATTCTTTAATTTCCCTTAGATCTCTTTTAGGATATCTGTGTAAGAGGAAAGAGGTAGCCGGACATGGTTGTGCGTGCCTATAGTTCCAGCTACTTGGAAGGCTGAGGCAGAAGGGTTGCCTGAGCCCAGCAGGTAGAGACTGCAGTGGCTGTGAGCGTGCCACTGCACTCCAGCCTGGGCCACAAGAGTGACACTCCACTCAAAAAAAAAAAAAAAAGAGAAAGATTTCTCATTCATTTATTCTTCCAACAAAAGCATATTATACCAGATCCTGTGCCAGGCACAGCATCCATTGCTACCATTGGACTCATAGAAAATTCTATTACGCTTAACTTTGAAATTTCTAAATGATTACTAGCAAAGTAAGTGAAAGAGAATCATGTCCATACCACCCATTAGACCACCATCATATGAGGTTAACCCTGAGCAGTGTCATTATCCCAAAATGTCTCTTTGAGGAGGGTGATGTAGGTAGAACAGTGATAACTTACAAATGTTAAGTGCCAGCTGTGTGCCAGGTACCATACTGAGTATTTTATTTCATTTCTATTTAAACCTTACAACAACCCAATGAGGTTGGTATTGTAAATCCTTTTAACAGATAAGTAAACTGAAGTTCAGACAATAATGGTCAACATTAGACTTATTTACTATGTACCAGGTGCTCTGTTAAGTGATTGTATGAATCATGCTTAATCCTCACAACAGCCCTATGATATTCAGCTATAATTATCCCCATTTTAAAGATGCATAAACAGAGATTCCTAAAGGTTAGGGGTATTGCATAGGGCAAACAAGTAAATGTCATAAATTGACTAAGATTCAGATTGTCTACCCAGCCACACACTTCAGAGCTAGGATTAGGATTATCTTGAATTTCAGTCCAATATTCTTGCCTTCAGAAATAGATCAGGGATGTGATCCCTTCTGAGGAATTGAACTCGTGCGAAAATTGTATGCTTTTTAAAAGTTGTATTTGTTTACTTATAACATAAATCATCAGTTTGATTATTTTGTAGTATTATACTCCTGTTACTAATACATATGACAGCTTACAGCTCATTCTCAATTCAGTTAAAGTGTGTCCAGGCTCAGTGTCTGCCTCTTGCCCACCAGGAGTGCTCAGTGCTTTGTTGGTCATGGCCTGTGGATAGCCTGGTATCTTGGCATGCCATGGAGAGCTACATGCAGACTCATTTTGAGTCAAACAACATGAACCTACAACCATATTTTTCTGTGTTTCCTATCACTGATCTCTCCCTGTGCAATTAAGAAATCTACCTGTAGGTCTAAATTTTAACACTGCCTTGTATTTAAATCTCAAATTAAAATGAAGTAGTTTGTAATTTTAAAAAAATCTAGGACAGTAAAAAGGTCATTGTAGAAAGCAGGGAATATATGTGATACAGAGAAGATGTGTTTTTAAGTGGAAAAGCAAACTATAAATACTGGATTGGTAGTAATTAACCTTTTCAATACATTGGCATTTCCAGAGCTCTTGGGAAAATATTATCAAACCTTCTTATTTATTATTTGCTTTTAATCTTCCCACTGGTGTTCCTTGCAACCTGGAGGCCTCCTCCATCCCTGATCTTCCCATTGGTTTTTTCAACAAATATTTAGAGTACCTGCTGTGGGCTAGGCACTAGAAAGACAGCTGTGAATAAAACATGTAAAAAAATAATTATGACCATGATAAATGCTACAGAAGAAAGTAAAGTTGCTACTAAGATACCAGCGACAGTGGGGGAGGGAGATTTGTGAAGTCACGGAAAGCTTTCTGGAAGAATTTGGAGAATGAGTAGGAATTAGGCAGGAAGGAGAAGGTAATGGAAGAGGGCATTCCAGGCATAGGGAGCAGCATGTATGAAGACCCTGAAGCAAGTAAGAGCTTGGCTCATGTGGGGAACTATAAAAAGTCGTCAGAGAGTGTTTCCAAGAAGAAAGGAGCCACGTGTCGGTGGAAGAAGGAGCTTTGTTTTGCTTTTTAAGAAATACTGACTTTAAAATAGGTACACCTGGAAAATCATTGATTCTGCTGACCCGTTGTGATTCTCGTGGTATAAAGTGTCCATAGTTCAAGGGTGGCAGTGTGGGGAGGAAAAGCCCGTGCTAAGAGGGAGGCTGGGGGAAGTGGGGAGGGCTTTGAGGTGACTCTGATTCTGGGGGTTCTGTTTCCTCAGGCCTGAAGACAATTGTGGGTGCCCTGATTCAGTCTGTGAAGAAGCTGTCGGATGTGATGATCCTGACAGTGTTCTGCCTAAGTGTTTTTGCCTTGATTGGACTACAGCTGTTCATGGGGAACCTTCGAAACAAGTGTGTTGTGTGGCCCATAAACTTCAATGAGAGCTATCTGGAAAATGGCACCAAAGGCTTTGATTGGGAAGAGTATATCAACAATAAAAGTAGGTGGCCCCTTCGCTGCAAGAGGAATAGGAAAAGTCTAGCTAGTTTCCATAGTGAGAAACCACCACTGAGCTTGAAAACGTAATCTGAGCCAAAAAGGCATGGCAGTGCACTAGAACTAGACGCTTTCAAACATCAGCCCTTTCTCCCTCTAAAAATCGCATGAGACTTTATAGCTTCCTCACATGTACCCCTAAACTTTTGCTTTGAAATTCAGGCTCAGAAACATAATAAAAAATTTTCCCCTAGCTGAGTTACCTGGGATACTTAAACATTTAGTCCAGAGTGTACCTATGGAACACAAGCTTTCTTAATACTGCTGAGACCTTAGCAATTGATCTAGTCTAGGGAATCAGGTCATCTCTAAGGCACAGTTTGATCCTATTGCAGTTAAGGAGTTTTAATCATTTTTTTTGAGAAACCAAAGCACTTAAGTCTCACTTTAAGGAAAATTTGATATAGTGATACTTGTATAAATTCATGAAAAAAGTTAGCAACATCATTAGTCATTCTTGAAAAAAAAGTCAGTTTAGTAGCCATAAGAAAATGTTGCAAAGTTCCACACTCTAAAATAAAATAAAATTTTTAAAAATGTTGCAAAGGAAGTTTCAGATACACATGCAGGAAAGGGAAATATGCCTTCTAATTTAAAAATAGGACTTGGTAGCTAGTGACCAATAAGTTTCAGAATATCTTTGATAAAGAGAAGTTATAAGGACAGAAGAATAAAGTTGTATAAAGAGATATAGAAGTCAGAAAATTTACTTGTAGACCCTTTTGATTCAAGTACCAGAATCTGGCATATAGATTTGAAGTATGACTGGAAGTCAGATATCTGTGAAGAGTACATTGTATCAAGGACTTTGGGGTAGCACTTTTAATTTGTAAATATATATAGGAAAGTCATTTATGGGAAAGAATTCTTCTTCTTTTTTTTTTTTTTGAGTTGGAGTCTCACTCTGTCGCCCAGGCTGGAGGGCAGTGGCACGCTTCCAGCCACTGCAGCCTCGACCTGCTGGGCTCCGGCGATCCTTCCGCCTCAGCCTTCCAAGTAGCTGGAACTACAGGCGCGCGCTACCACGCCCAGCTAAATGGGAAAGAATTCTTATCAGCTTTCACTGCTGTCGGAAAAGATTTATGAGCTAAAATCAATAACTGTCTCTGCTGGTGCTAGTTAGGGACAGTGTAACCTTATTCTCTCACTCACTTAAATCTGCCTTTTCATTCCCTGCCTCTTCAAACTTTTCTAGCAAATTTTTACATAGTTCCTGGCATGCTGGAACCTTTACTCTGTGGGAACAGTTCTGATGCCGGGTAAGTAGCTTACCTAATTTTATTCTCCTTCCTTAAAATGATGTGCCTTAAAATGATGGGTCAAAATGGGTAATATTTTCATTTTTCTTTGTGCTCATGTAGTAGACCATACAACTGGATCTGACTTATTGGTCAATATATATTTTCTTTCTGTATCATGTTTGTCCATCTAAAGTTGACATTTCACTAGTAAGTGAATGTGCCTGTAGTCTCAAGCCAAAATCAAAGATGTTACCTGCCTCTTGTAGACTCCTCTTGTCCTATTTTAGCACAGTTAATACAATAGAGAGGAAAGATACTGTCTTCGTGATAGTTTAGCATCCAAGGATGACCCAAAACATGCTAGACCTAACAACATAGAAGAGGAAAAAGAGTAGCAGCATAATATTTGAGTCCTGATTCTGCTATTTCTAGCTCTAAGACCTTTGGCAAGCCATTTAACTTATCTTTGCCTCAATTTCTCCATCCATAAATTAGATTTAATAAGCCATTCTCTCTTTTCCTCACAGGGTTACTGTAAGGATCCAATTATATAACACATGAAAGTGCCTCACAAACAGAGAGCTATATAAATGTAGCATGGTAGTGTCTTTATTCAGAGTATACTGGTCCTCTAGGATTTGGTATTTTAATATGATCATGACAGCTAAAAGTTTATTTAATTTCTGTGTTGAAGATAGTAGAGATTACATTGAAAGAAATATGAAGTGAGTCTAAAAGCAGAAGGAATGGTATAACTGAGGTCACTGAAATCCCTATTATGACTTAGGTTGTCACAGTGAATATTAAGATAACAGAGATGGTTAAGAGGAGCTTTTAGCCATTTGTCATTTGGGATAGTAGCTAAGTTGAATTTGATTGATTTGTGCATTGAGATGAATCTGGACTGTGGTTCTCATACTTCAACACGTATAAGACTCACCTGGCATACCTCCTTAAAGTGTGCATTCGTAGATCCCATATCTAGAACTTTTAATTCCTAGGCTTGGGGTAGGACTCAGGGGTCTCATTTTTAAAACGCATGCCAGGTGATTCTGATCCTATGCTGTCCCCAGAAATTGGCTGGCTACTTATTTCCTTTCTCTCTCTTTTTTTTTTTTTTCTTCTTTCAAGTCTTGGCCTGGCTCTATAGATGGTTATTTATTATCTCCAAGGTTATGACCAGGTGGAATTATGTTGACAAGTCCTGAAATTCCCTTTCTTTCTTCAGACAATGCCCAGAGGGGTACCAGTGTATGAAAGCAGGAAGGAACCCCAACTATGGTTACACAAGTTTTGACACTTTTAGCTGGGCCTTCCTGGCATTATTTCGCCTTATGACCCAGGACTATTGGGAAAACTTGTATCAATTGGTGAGTGATACTTCTTTTCTTTGGTTATAGAGTTTGCATGAGGCTGTTTGGAATTGGGGATGTTCTGTGTGAGAGACCTTCAGTGAACACATTATATAGATCTAAGGATGGTATTTCCCACAGTCAGCAGGTTGACAACACTAAGTGACTTCTCCCAGTTCCCAACTCTGTTTCTTGAATGGTCAGGCATGTATAGTTGTAGAAGCCTACAGCCTTGATGGCCTCTTGCCTGGCCTAGGAATTTGCTATCTCTATCTACTTCCTGTGGTTCACCATCTGCAGCATATCTCTTTTTATATATATAGTGCATATGTTTAAGACATATTAACCACTTCTTTGTGTAGGGCACTATACAAGATAGACATCATAAAGATGGAATTTCCATCCACAAGGACCTTAGAGTCTAAATATATCCACATTTTTGAGATTTTTTTGTAACACATTTGAACTTGATCAGGCAGGTTGTACAGATAAAAATGAAGTTAATGTCATTTGGTTGGGCAACATTGGTGACGTTAGACAAGTCATTTAACTTTGCTGGTTGTGATGAAGAAGTTAGTCTAGGTGATTGCAAAGGGCCTTCCAGCTTTGAAATTTTATGACAATCCATTGTTTCTCTTTGACTCAGGCATTTGGTGATGCCAGTTACTTTGAGAAAAAAAAATGTCCCCTTCATGCATAAAGGAACCTCTTTAAGGGAAGTTTCTAGTTCAGATCCTGAATTAATTCTTACTAGAGTTGTATCAGGTTTGAATTTTTCTCATGAAGTATTTATGATTGATGCTAAATTCATTTTGTTGTTGAAAGAATAAAGGTGAAATCTCAGTAATAGTGGGTTACATATATGTAACCTAAAACCCAATTGTTCTTTGATGTCCATTTGCTCACTGTTAGTGAAAAGGATAGGCCTCGGACTCTCCTTTCTTTTTTTTTTTTGTCTCCACTATGCTTTGTGTCATATTATCATATTGCTCTTTTTTTTTTTTTTTTTTTTTTTAGTTGTAGTAATGATTTATTGCTGGAGATATAATTATTCTCTGACATTATTCTTCTCCAGAAACTTATTTTCCGTTTCCTATGTTAATTTTCTTGGTTTACTTAGAAAAAATTTCTCATTGATTAGCATGCATTTAAATTTTCAAGATAATTTGTTGCATTGCATCTTTATAGACAAATTAAATTATAGCAAGTATACATTTTAAACATATAATTATAAAAGAAACATGATGCTATGTTAATAGCAATAGGTAGGATACTGGCACATATTGCTCTTTTAAAACCCATCCTATTACAAAAGGATAAGGTAGAGTGTTACTCACAATGGGCATTTTCTGTGACTTGGACCTGATTTCAAAGATGAAGTTTATCTGTTAATACTCTTTGAGACCAACAGATAAATGAACTGAAGTTTTGTGTTCTTTTCTTTGTACTTGTTTAGAACCAACTGACAAAGTCAAATATAATGATTTGCCTTGAGCACTTACTCCTTAAAAAAAAAGTCAAGCATTTTTCTGTGAAGAAGTATATAGGGACTATTTAGAAAAGGAAGGGGACCTTTTTTGTCACAATGGTTAGGTCACTACTGTCATTTAATAGGAATTGAGGATAAAAGAAGCCGTTTGACTATTGGGGATACTAAGTGTCCACAGTAAGAAGGAATACCACACAAGGAAAGACTGTCCTCTTCAAAATGCAAATATTTCCTAGAGAAACTAGGCCCATTAGTTATTTTTAGCCTGGTTCATTTGTTGCAAGTGACTCAGAAAATGGTCTTTGTCTTTGCAGACCTTACGAGCAGCCGGGAAAACATACATGATCTTCTTTGTCTTAGTCATCTTTGTGGGTTCTTTCTATCTGGTAAACTTGATCTTGGCTGTGGTGGCCATGGCTTATGAAGAGCAGAATCAAGCAACATTGGAGGAAGCAGAGCAAAAAGAGGCTGAGTTCAAAGCAATGTTGGAGCAACTTAAGAAGCAACAGGAAGAGGCACAGGTTGGTGATGAATCCTTTGCAACAGGCCTTCCTGCCAGATCAAGGTGACTAAGGCCTCATCTGATGACCACTGCAATTGATGTTTTTTTAGGCACATTTTCAGTTAGAGGTCATTGATCTGATTAAAACCCAAATAACAACTGAGGATAGTTTGTCCAATTATTCTATTTGCGCTAATGTCCAAATTATTTGTTAATATGATACTTTGTTGAATTTCTCAACTGTTCAGTGTTATGTTGACTGGGAAGAGAAAAATGACCAGAGCAGTTTATATAATGCTTCACATAAGCACAGCCTTTTTGTTGACAAAGATGTTAGATCTCTGTGGTTATAAAAATTATTATTTATTTTCTTCTTTTTTTGAGAAAACAGGATTTATGATTTATCATAAGAGGACAGAAAAGCTCCTACAGTAGGAGAGGATTCAGAGGGGTTGCCCAAAATTATTATTTCTAATTAAAAAGAAGATATAGGCAAAATATCAAAGTAAAATTTGAAAAACACTTGTGATCCCAAAGCCCTGACGCTTCACTTTCTAATCCTTATCCAAATATACATGTATTTTTACATTGTTGAACTCTATATAATATAGTTTCTTAGCATTCATTTTCAGACTTGCTCAGAAGGGATCCTCTGGTACCAAGAAGGTAGCCGAGCTCTTATGTGAGATGCTTGGGAGAATAAATCCCAAAGCTCTCCCTACTGGTTCTGCTCTGATCATTTAGGGCTGGGTGCCAAAATACAAATTCAGCTAGAAAATGAAGGCAACCAGGTCCTGGCTACAGCCTGCTTCCTCCAACAGGCTGGATGACCCTCTTCTTCCCTCCTTTCCTTACCTATGAGAAGAGAAATGCTCTATACTAGTTGGTTGGCGTTGGGTGGCTTCTTGTCTGAGATGTTGCTGTGGCTCCTTTCTAGGCTGCTGCGATGGCCACTTCAGCAGGGACTGTCTCAGAAGATGCCATAGAGGAAGAAGGTGAAGATGGAGTGGGCTCTCCTCGGAGCTCATCTGAAATTTCTAAACTCAGTTCAAAGAGTGCCAAAGAAAGACGTAACAGGAGAAAGAAGAGGAAGCAAAAGGAACTCTCTGAAGGAGAGGAGAAAATGGATCCTGAGAAGGTGTTTAAGTCAGAGTCTGAAGATGGGATGAGGAGGAAGGGCTTTCGGCTGCCAGACAACAGAATAGGGAGGAAATTTTCCATCATGAATCAGGTAAATCTTTTTTTCCCTATACCTTTTATAAAAAATTTTTAAATTGAGGTAAAGTATATGTATATAATTTACTGTCTTTACCATTTTTAAGTATACAGTTTGGTGGTAATAAGTACATTTATATATATATTTTTAGCTGGGCTCGGTGGCTCAGCCTGTAATCCCGTGCCTTTGGGAGACTGAAGTGAGTGGATTGCCTAAGCCCACGGGTTCGAGACCCGCCTGGGCAACTTGGCGAGACCTCACCTCTACAATAAATCAAAAATCAGCCGGGCATGGTAGTACACGCCTGTAGTTCCAACTACTTGGAAGGCTGAGGCAGAAGGATCACCGGAGCCCAGCAGGTCAAGGCTGCGGTGGCTGGGAGCAGCTACTGCACTCCAGTCTGGGTGACAGAGTGAGACTCCAATTCAAAAAAAAAAAAATTTTTTTTAAATTTCATCCTTCCACTGTGTTTTTTAGATACTCTTTATTTGTTGCTTTTTACTCTCTGTGTAGAAAGCATTCTGTATACATTGTGTGCATACTTCTTTTATGTTCATATCCTCTCCTCTCTTCTCTTAGATAAAGTCCTAAAGTCAACGTCTGCTTCTTTGCACATGACTAGCATTCAGATGTTATTGGACAGGTGAATGCAGGACTTCCAGACATCTGATTTAACCCCTTCTGAGACTCCTTCTGGCTAAGAGCCATCTCTCTTACCCCCTCACCTCACCTTTCTCCTGGTTCATCCTCTTTTGGGGGAAAGTGTGATGGCAGCTTTGTTGTCATCCTCCCTTGTCTTGAACGCCATCACTGATCTAGTTAATATATACCTTGGTGCTGTTAAGCTTTGCTATAGAATGGTCTCTAATTATTCTGTAGACTTTAGTACAGAGTTGCACTGAATACTCCTTAGCTCAAAAAATAAAACTGGGCTTCTGAGACGACCTGCTTTGCATGAAAATGTTCACTTCTAATTTCCCCATTTGAAAAGAATTGTAGATTCCTAGAGGCCATGGCTGACTACCAAGGCTTGTTAGATGCCCCGCATGGCGGTAATTTTTTTTGTCCCAGGACTCTCCTGCAGTCTCTCTGGAAGAATGAGGAAATTGAGGCCTAGAAAGATGAAACTAACTTAGTCAGAACGAGGTAGCTAGTAGGTGTTAGAGCCAAGGTTTGAACTCAGGTCCAACTGACTCCAGCGCTTGTGCTCTTAGTCATCCCTTCTCCATTCCTCTACACACATACATGGCCATGTCTTCTGTTGGCTTAATGATGGAAGTGGCTTCAGTTTTTCTACAGCATAGTTCAGGTATGTGTCAGTTTCCTTTACTTCCACATCTTCTGAGGTTGTCTTGAGACACCTCCTACCTACCCATCTCCTATCAATTTCTCTTTTAAATTAAATCCTTTTAAAAAAATTCTATCCATCACATTCTTAGATGTTATATGTATGTATAAAATTTTCTTTCTTAAGCTTTTTACTCATAAAATGTATGCTTTTTTTTTTTAGTTGGAGTCTCACTCTGTCATCCAGGCTGGAGTGCAAGTGGCATGCTCATGGCCATCTCAGCCTCAACCTGCTGGGCTCAGGCAATCCTTCCACTTCAGCCTTCCAAGTAGCTGGAACTACAGGCATGTGCCACCACGCCCGGCTAATTTTTTGATTTATTGTAGAGATGAGGTCTCGCCAGGTCGCCCAGGCTGGTCTCAAACCCATGGGCTCAGGTAATCCTTTTACCTCAGCCTCCCAAAGTACTGGGATTATAGGCGTGAGTCACCGTGCCTGGCCAAAATGTATACTTGTTAAGGCTAAGGATAATTTATAAGTTTTAAGTTGAGCTTATTTTATACAAAACATTTTCATTATTCTATTGCAGCAGTCTTCAAACTCTTTGGTCTTCAGACCTCTTTATCTTCTTTTTAAAATGTTTTAGGCTAGGCTTAGTGGCTGCCCAGGCATGGTGGTTCACACCTGTAATCCTAGCACTTTAGGAGGCTGAGATGGGAGGATTACTTGAGCCCAGGAATTCAAGAGCAGCCTGGGCAACATAGTGAGACCTCATCTTTACAAAAAAATCAAAAATTAGCCAGTCGTGGTGGTGCACACCTGTAGTCCCAATTTCTAAGGAGGCTGAGACAGGAGGATCATCTGAGCTCAGGAGGTCGAGGCTATGGTAAGCCGTGATCATGCCACTGCACTCCAGTCTAGGTGATAGAGACCCTGATTCCCCCCCCAAAAAAAAGAAAAGAAAGAAAGAAAAATATGAAACAAAAATTAGTCTAATTTAATCAGTTAGACTCTGAGGACTGGCTTTGATCATTGGATCTTGTGATGGACATTCTCATACATGAGCTTGAATCTGTGGCTTTAAGGTTTTGATAAAAGATATTTAAAGCATGTGATAAGATAAAATTATTAAAAAATATATGTTGGCAGTGATATAAAAAAGTTAACATATTTTAATTATTTCGACCTTCTGTTAGTTAAACAAGGTTCCTTTAAGTAATAGAGTACCTCATGTAAGAGTAACTCATATAATTATTAATAAACAATAAAGTCTCATTTGATATTCTCAGAAATCAAGAAAAAAATGCATCTAACAATTAGATAACAATTCCTTTGGCAAATTGAATTTTTACTTCTTTGCTTTCAATAAAATTGAAAGAGAACCTAAATTAATTATCAGTCAATAGATCATACAGCAAATTTTGTTAATAGTTTTCTCTGTGATTTTTGGTAACCTGGATGAAGGTCAAAGAATTTCGCAACATTAGTATAGCAAAATTATTCCATTTCAACATGATATTAATGTGAATAAGATTTCTCAGTACTTTAAGTCTACTGTTAGGAAGGGAAGGATTGATGGTGAGCCATGTCTTAATTCTAACAATTAATAATACTGTCAACAAATTTTTAAGCACCAATTAAAAAAAATCGTATCCATCGCACTCTTAGATGTTATGAGTATGTAAAAGTTTTCTTTCTTAAGCTTATAACTCATAAAATGTATAATGTATTTGTGTAACTTGATCAGTTGTATTCATAAGAATGGTAATAAAAACTCAATCCAGAAAATTTTTTAAATTTCTTAGAAACTCATGGTCACAGGAAAAATTTTTAAATATTAAGTACAGTTTACTTATAATGTTTTGATGCAGAGAAGTAAAATCAAGAGTGATCAATAAATTGCATTAAAACAAAAATATACATTCGCATAAAGTTCTCTAGGGAATTGGAATGGAAGTATGAGTTGAAGAGGCAAAAGAAATGAAAAATTTCCAAGTGATAAAGAAGAGTTTTATTTTAAAATGTCAACGCTGGGAATTAAATTGTTTAAAACCATTTAAACTTTTTTTTTGAGTTGGGGTCTCATTCTGTCATCCAAGCTGGAGTGCAATGGCACAATCATGACTTACTGTAACCTCACCCTCCTGGTCTTGGTGATCCTCCCACCTCAGCCTCCTGAGTACCTGGGACTACAGACGTGCATCAGCAAGCCCAGCTAATTTTTTGACTTTTTGTAGAGTGAAGGTCTTGCTGTGTTGCCCAGGCTGGTCTTGAACTCCTGAGTTCAAGCAGTCCTCCTGCCTCAGCCTCCCAAAGTACTGAGATCACAGGCATGAGCCACCACGCCTGACCCGTTTAAACTTTTGATGAAAAAAAAATTTATGTTGACTTTAAATTTGGATGGGAGGGGCATACATAATGTTCAACTGATCTGAAAAGCTAGAAGACCACTGTTGGAATAGTGTTTGACCTCCAGAATATGTACTCATGGAGAACATGGCAAATGATACAGACACGTCTAAAATTCTCTCTTTTTGTCAAGTGTGACTAGAGTCTAACTTGAGTAAGCTAAAGGCACATTCCCTGCAAGCTCATAGTAATAAATGCACACACAGCGATGTGCTTCCCTGTGGGTAAGGTTGCAGAGAACATGAGATAAAAGCGTCTTAGGAATACATGAGCAAATAGTGGGTGGATTTTTTGACTCCTTAACTGGACAAACACGGGTATGTCTCTTAAGGCATGGGACAAGGGCATGTGAGTAGTAGTGGATGGTGAACAGTAGCAGTCAGCATCCGGAAGTACTCTCTGCAGACAGTTGTCCTCTGATCACAGGACTGCAAACTTGGGGCCAGGTTGGGGAGTCTGGCTGCCTTTGCTTCTGTGTAAGGGTCCATCTACTCCTGTCTCACTCCCCTTTCTTTCTCTCTTTCTCTCCCTCCCTCCCTCCCTACCCTGCAGTCGCTGCTCAGCATCCCTGGCTCGCCCTTCCTCTCGCGCCACAACAGCAAAAGCAGCATCTTCAGTTTCCGGGGTCCTGGGCGGTTCCGAGACCCCGGCTCAGAGAACGAGTTTGCGGATGACGAGCACAGCACGGTGGAGGAGAGCGAGGGCCGCCGGGACTCCCTGTTCATCCCCATCCGGGCCCGCGAGCGCCGCAGCAGCTACAGCGGCTACAGCGGCTACAGCCAGGGCAGCCGCTCTTCGCGCATCTTCCCCAGCCTGCGGCGCAGCGTGAAGCGCAACAGCACGGTTGACTGCAACGGCGTGGTGTCCCTCATCGGCGGCCCCGGCTCCCACATCGGCGGGCGGCTCCTGCCAGAGGTGAAAATAGATAAGGCAGCTACCGAGGACAGTGTAAGGAAGTACACAAATAGATGAGGCTAGGCATGGCAGTCTCCCGCGCCGCTCCTCTCCTGGCCCTGTCCGTTCCCCTGTCGCCCCTGCCCATCCTGTTCATACCCTGGACGTGGATTTTCGCCCTCCTGTTTGTTTCTCTCTCCAGTCCTCCCGTTTCTCGCCCCGTTTTCGCCTTTCCTTTATTCTTTACTCCATCTCCCTTCCTTGTTTCTGACGCTCCTTCTCCCCCCATCCACGCCCTCCTGTGATGTACCTACCATTTTCTTTCTCTCCACCTTTGCATCTGTCTGCCTGTTCCCCCTCCCACCTGCTTTGACTGAATGCCTCTGGCCAGCGGAGCCTGCCCGGATGAATTGAGAATGCCATCGTGCCGCCGCCAGTGACCGAGTCTGAGCGGGTTTGGACCTACTGTTGCTTTTCGTCCCATACTTCCTCTCTCCTGCTAGGGAAACAGCTTGGAATTTAACGATCCTATCACTTCTACCTTAAGAAAGTATTATCACTTCGAATATTTTTCTGAGTCTTTTCTGCAAAAAATGAGGTGTGGTTTTTCCAAAGAGGAATGTTTATATGAGGTAAGAGTGGGAGGTGTGTTATCAGCAGAGCCAGGCCAGACAGGTTAAGAAACCAGAAGGAGGCGGGGGGAGGGGGAGTTCAATTAAAAAATAAATAAATAAAAGAAACCAGGAGGAAACTGGACCCAGACTTTTAGAAGGGATTGAAATGGAAACAAATCAAAGGAGGAAAAAGTGGGAGATTGGAGCAGGAACACATGGTGTATGGAGGAGGAAGGAAAAGGGAAGCAAAGACGAATTTTAAATGTAATCAAATGTCAGACTCTGAAGGAGTTGCATATAATAGCTTCACAAAGCCGCTTGTCGAGGGGTTTGGAGAAAGGTACCCCTCTTTGGGAAAAAACATGTTTTAGCATTTCTTTAAATTCTAAGCTGTTTATGCCTTTTTTAAAAGTTTGAAATTCTTATAACCTCAATGATCCTAACCCTTCCTACCTCTAATTCCTTAACTTTCCTCAGTTCCGCCATAGCTGGTGTCAGCTCTTTGAGATAGCATGTCAGTCTACTTTGTCCTAACACTTCTGTTTCCTCTAACACAGCATGAAGATAGCCAATCCTTTAATTAGCATGATGCATGTGTGGAGGAAAACTGGACGATCATGGGTGAAATTTTTTAGAATTATCTGGTATCTTGGCATTTTAGGGCGGTTACTGAATGTACAGATAACATTTCAAAAGGCAGTTTGTATCTCACCTTGTCTTTTTTATCTAAAAGCAAAATACTTTTCCTAATTTATGTGTACAGCTTTTTATAAGCTACAAATTACTTTTACATGCATTATTTAATCTGTTCCCAATAAAAAATTCTGTAAGGTTGACAAAGTGAAGATTACTATTGCTGTTTTTGAGATGGAGAGGAGGCTTAGAGAATTTGTGTTCCTTTAGATCTTATAGCTCATCAGTTACAGAACAGGAATCTTAGACCCTTCAGAATTCCTAATCTTCTTTCTCTCAGTTAACTTTAATGCTTTCTCTGCATAGTCATTCGGCAATTGCACTTCTGGAGACCAATTTATTTAAGTTTGACAATAATAGAAACAATAATAATAAAAAACAGTGGTTCCAAAGTTCCCCCAAGATAGTTAGCCAAAATGAATGTTTTGTGTTTTTTGGTTTTTTTTTGAGTTGGAGTCTCACTCTATCACCCAGACTGGAGTGCAGTGGCCGCTCCCGGCCACCGCAGCCTCGACCTGCTGGTCTCCGCGATCCTTCCACCTCAGCCTTCCAAGTAGCTGGAACTACAGGCACGCACTACCACGCCCTGCTAATTTTTTTGATTTATTGTAGAGATGAGGTCTCGCCTAGTTGCCCAGATGGGTCTCGAACCCGCAAGCTCAGGCAATCCACTCACCTCAGCCTTCCAAAGGCGCGGGATTACAGACTGAGCCACCGAGCCCGGCCCAAAATGAATGTTATAAATAAGTATCTTTGCATTTAATTTTATTTGATATTCACAAATTCTATGTCTAGGGGTAAATTTGGGGCTTCACAATTAATAATCATTTTTCTGGAAAAATGAAATAATATCAGTGGAGAATGAGAGATGGGTCAGCATGAACAGTACACTTGGGGCAACTCAAATGTCTGGAACCAAATTGGATTTTGATGTCCTGGCAGTTTTTAAAAATATTTAAGCCAAATAATACAGCTTGCTTTGTCTCTAAAGAGAAGGTATTAGAGACGGTGTTTAGGAAGGAGCTTGAACTTCAGCTTATGAAGGCAGATGAGCAGGTTTGGGGATTTTGTTTTGGTTTTTGGTTTGTTTTTTTTTAAGCGGCTTCTATTGTACTGTGTGGGAGAGAAATTTGAGAGTCAGTTGAGCAGATGGCTGTGGAATGTAAGGCTTTCTGTACTGCCTCACTGTGGTCTGCAGGGCTCTGCCTTTGAGTTCTGGGTGAACCTGGATACACAGCACCTGTAAGCCCTTAGAACTTTTTTGCAGTGTCCCCAAGTGATGATAGTGACCCACTTGAGGGTTTCCAAGGCCAGGAGATCGGATCCCAAAGTGACAAGAAGAGGTAAGCAAGAATGAATCATTCCCAAGAGCTTCACAACTAGGAAAAACATGTATTTATATCATTAGAAGCCATAAAAAAGCTGTTATGTCTAATTGTTAATGGTGTGGGAAAATGTCTAAGTTACATTAATAGGCCAAAAAGAACAGAATGCAAATAGTTTGTGTGGTATGATGTCAAATCTGTAAAAAGACAAACTACATAGAGAAAAAAGATGACTGGTTAAAAGTTAAAGTAGTTGCTTTTGAAGAAGAATTTATTGGTGTCTTTTTCTCTTCTTTATACTTTTCTGTTCTTTCCAGTTTTCTACATTGAGCATAATAATTATAGCTACTGTATATTGAGTTCTTACTATATTTACTATACTATGCTGAGCACTTTATATATATGATCTCATTTAATTCTTATAACCATCCTATTCGGTAGGTGGTTTTATCCTATTAACGGATGAAGCTCAGAGATCTAGTGACTTGAGGAAATGAAACTTAAACCTAGGTCTTTCTGATGCTAAAAATAATTTCCTGACAGCTTAAATGTTAACTCCTTTAGAAAGTGAGGAAAACAGTTATTTGTCTTAGAAGGATGCAATAAATTAAATACTTTTTATCAATTTAATATCGTAACACTTAAGAGGTATTAATTGTTCATCATACCTCTTTGGGCTAGAATGTAGTGATTCTTACTATTAAGCCTTTTGGTATGTCCACAGCCAAGGCTTAACAGAGCCACGAAAATGCCTGCAGTTATGTAGACTCATGCTTCTTGGAGTGGTATGGGAGCCACGGCCTGGTCTCACACAATATTTGTGCTTAGGTATATATATATATATGCCATATATTTTTTTTTTTCTTCAGGCTCAAGTTAAGAAATAGGCTGTAAGAGAAAACATTCAGACATCACCTCATTAGGTAGTCTCATCAAAAACTCTTATGTCTTCATTAGTTATTCAGTTGTGATTGAGTGTGATTTTTTTTGATCATTTGGGAATTTGCACTTTTGCTTTTTGCTGAAGCAGAGAATAAGGGAACTCTTTCCTGTGTCTCCATCTCTGAGCTATAAAAATAGATAAGAGTCATTAGTCTTCAATCATAAAGCAGGTACCACTAGCAATCCAAAAATTCATGTAACTCGAAAATCACATTGAAGTAGCTTACAGATGCACAAACATTATCTCATTTAAATATTACCTAAATGTAGCTCACAGTCCCCACCTTATGAGATAGATACTACCGTTATCTACCTTTTTTTTGAGGAGGAAGGCAAGGCAGGGGAATAAAGTAACTTGTCCCAGATTGCACAGTAAGCACTTGAGTTAGGATTTGAATCCAAGTACTCCAGAGCTTCAACCATTAACTACACTAGCTCCAAAGTTCTTAATATACTAATGTGAACCTGGGAAATTAACCTCTCTGAGCTCCTTTTCTTCTCTGAAAAAAAATTTTTTTTAAACCCTTTATTATAAGGCTATTGTGAGGGTTAACTGTAATAGCATAAATATTACTCATATATAATATGCTTCACATGTAAGATGTATTGCATAATATGTGACCATTCTTGGTGCTCAGAAAGCCAAATTCCATTAATTTTTTTATACTTCTTTTTGCCTTTTTATCCCTGAGAAGTAGATAATACAAAATTGTTTGACTTGGAGAGGGTGGGGCTTCTTCTAAGATTCTAAAGATCCTTTGTTTGAGAAAGATAAATTATTATACAGTTATTTTAAAGCAAAACATTACAGAAGTTTAAGAAAGGTTTGAACAGGGAATTGATTAATAACTAGGTTCTAAAGATACTTATAAAATTGTCTAAATTTTAGTTCCAAGAAAGGTAACTGGCTGATAAATTTCCTGTTATATGTTTCCATGTGAAAGCAACTTAGAAACAGTAAGCACTTGAGTTTCCTCAGGCAGATCTACAGAAATGTGGGCAGAATCTGCCATCTGCAGGTGTCGTAGGACATCTCTTTGAGAAGGACTGCTACAATTTAAGTTGGAAGTCAGTGGCTAAATGCTCTAATAAATGTCATTTGGGTTAAAAGAAATGGAACAAACTGGTACTGAGTTTCATTTTCAAAGAACATAATTAAGTTTCTCAGTTGTTTCCTTTGCTACTGACAGTTTTGCCCCAAGTCTCCTTGCAGGCTGAATTCAAGAGAAACAGAGTCTCCTGACTAAAATGTTGTTAATTCTCCTCCATTCCTCAGCAACACAAAACAAAAAACCATGCACCTCCATTTACAGGAGCAAAACAAAAAACAAAAACCTTAAAGAGACAGGGAAGGGGAAGGAAAGGGTATGTGGTCTTTCCTCTGGCTCTTGAGTCTCAACATGGTTGAAGGAAGAAGACTGCTGACTCCCAGGTGATGAGAGTTAGGTAGCTGAGACCATACATAGCAGACCTCGCAGAATCCCAAGTGCAGTTCTAGGTGGAAGCTGACTATGAAGCTGCTTTACCCAGGAGAGAGTCAACTCCAGATTTTCTTCCCTTCAGTTGTCTATGGTCTTGACACAAGAATCCATATCCAACATTTCTGGTGGGAATGTAAGGTGGTGCAGCCACTTTGGAAAATTATTTGGCAGTTCTTCAAAAGTTAAACATGGAGTTAAAGTATGGCCCGGCAGTTCTACTCCTAGATATATACCCAAGAGAACTAAAAACATATGGTCACACAGAAACCTGTCCATGAATAATCTTGAAGTCATTGTTTACAATAGCCAAAAAGTGGAAACAGCCCAATCAACTGGTGAATGAATAAACAAAATGTGTTACATTCCTACAATGGAATATTTATTATTCAGCCATGAAATGAAGTATTGATACATGCTATTACATGGATGAACCTAGAAAACATTATGCTCAGTGAAAGCAGCCAGGCACAAAGGGCCATGTAGTATATGATTCCATTTATAGGAAATGTTTAGAAGTAGTAAATCCATAGAGATTTCATAGATAAATCAGACTGTGGGTTGTTAGGAACTAGGTAGAGAGGGGAGTTGTGAGCACCTGCTAACAGGGTAATGTGTTTCTCTTGGTGCAATGGAAATGTTCTGGAATTAGATAATAGTGATGGTTGTACAACAGTGTGACTATACCAAAAGCCACTGAATTGTACACTTTTAAATAGCTAAATAATTTTATATTATATGCATTTTATCTCAGTTTTCTTAATTGCAAAAAGAAAGAAGAAAGAAAGAAAGAATAGCCAAGAATCTGGCCTTTGAATTCCAGCTTTCAAAACTTCACCCAAAGAGGAGGTACTGCCCACTCATCTTGGTATTCTGTGTACCCTGCTTTTAACAGATTAGATTTTCCTGGTAGTACAGATTTATTATTCGCTGGAGACCATCTTAGCCCCCTCTTAGCACTTTTTAAGTGATGAGCTTCAGAGGCAGTTTTAGTGTATGTCATTTTAGGTAGTTAACAGTGGTGAATATACTTTGCTTTCTAACTCTCAATAAATCAGTCTGATTTGATGAATACTAAAAGACCACTTCTGCAAATGGACAATGACTAGACTATATATAAAACAGAATTTTGATCCATGACCTGCCCCCACCCCCAATCTACAATAAACTGTCTAAGAAGCCTGCCTGCTACAAGTAAATCTTGTAGGAAACCAGATTGCTATCTTCTAGTGACAATCCAGGAAGCTAAGTAATAACTTCTGTAACAGTAGTCGCCAGATGGCTAGGACTTGATCAATAACTGACAACTTACCTAATTTTTGTTCCCATTTCCAACTTAGGTCCACCCAGAGAAAGCCACACATGCACCCCTAACCAATCATATGGTCGTCCCCCTTCTAGTTAGCCTCCTTACCGCTTCCCCATGCCAACAGTCTTGAGTCAGGGCACACCTGAGCCCTTGCCTTTTTTCCCTATGAAACTTCTCTACTCCTCTGCCTGTCTTTGAATCTTTGCCACAATGCTAGTGGCAGTGCAGTGACAGTGACTGACTCCCTCAACATAGCAAACTCTAAACAAATAGCCTATACTTTTCTCATCTGGTTGATCTTTGTTTATTTCTACAATACATAAAATGTTTAATACATATTTATACACTCTGCATTTTATATTTCTTCTCAAAGGAATGTTACTGCAGCATCAAATTGCAGTAGTACATTGAGTTATCCTTACCCAAGAGTTAACTGAAGTTGTGGGTAAAAAGGAGATGGAAAAGGAGCTCTGAACAGTGGGGGATTGTCTTCCAAACCCCTCGTTACCACAGGACTCTCCTAAAGGGTACCCTCCCAATACCCCTCTCTAGTCGTTCTCCTTCACTGCAGGCAACATTTCTGACATGTATCACTACAGACTCGATTTCTTTCATGTGTGTAGACTCGTTCAATGTGTATTTTTTATTTGACTTCTTTCAGTCAGCAAGGTATCTTGTTTGAGATACATTCATGTTGTCTTGTGTAACAGTAGCCCATTCCTTGTTATTGCTGAGTGGTATTTCATTCTATAATATACCCTAATGTATTTGTCTATTCTGTTGGTGGACATTCAGGCTGCTTCCAGTTTGCAGCTAGTGTGAATAAGCTTGCTATGAGCATTCTTATACAGCTTTTTTTGGTAGAGAAATGTTTTCATTTATATTTGATAAATATATCAGAGTGAAATTCCTGGGTGATGTGGGTAAATGTATGCTTAACTGTGTAAGAAATTTCTAAACAGTTTTCCAGAATAGTTACACCATTTTTTAAATCCCACCAACACTATATCAGGATTCCAGTTGCTTCACATTCTAGCCAACATTGGATGTTGTTAGTCTTTAATTTTAGCTTTTTAATGGGTATAAAATGTTACTTTATTGTCCCTTTAATTTGCATTTCCCTGATGATGAAATAGTGGTTTTCCTGTGTGTCCTTTTTCTTTTTTGGTGAGACCTCATCTCTACAATAAAAATCAAAAAATTAGCTGGGCGTGTTAGCGCGCGCCTGTAGTTTCAGCTACTTGGAAGGCTGAGGCGGAAAGATCGCTGGAGCCCAGCAGGTCGAGGCTGTGGTGGCCGGGACACGGTCTCACTCTGTCACCCAGGCTGGAGTGCAGTGGTGCAATCAGAGCTCACTGCAACCTTGAACTGTTGGGTTCAATCTATCCTTCTACCTCAGCTTCCTGAGTAGCTAGGACTACAGGTACACGCCACCATGCCCAGCTTTTTTTTTTGAGTAGAGATGGGATCTCACTGTGTTGCCCAGACGAGTCTCGAACTCTTGGCCTCACATGATCCTCCCCCTTGGACTTCCAAAATGATGAGAGTACAGGCATGAGCAGCAACTCCTGGCCTCATATATTTTCTTTAATGAATTGTTTATCGAAATGTTTTGCCCATTTGTTACTGGGTTGTCTTTTTATTATTGTGTTGTTTGAGTTTGTATATGTTCTGAATTCAAGTCCTTTATCAAGTATAAACATTTTTAAATCTGATGAAATACAATATATCAGCTTTTTTTCCTATTATCATATTGCTTTTTGCATCCTGTTTAAGAACTCTTTACCTACCCCAAGGTTGTGAAGATGTTTTACTTCTATAAGAATTGTGATTCTGAATTTTACATTCAGATCTCTGATTTGTCTTTTTTTCTGAGTTGGGATCTCACTCTGTCACCCAGACTGGAGTGCAGTGGCCGCTCCCAGCCACCGCAGCCTCAACCTGCTGGGCTCCGGCGATCCTTCCGCCTCAGCCTTCCGAGTAGCTGGAACTACAGGCACGCGCTCACATGCCCGGCTCATTTTTTGATTTTTATTGTAGAGATGAGCTCTCATCAAGTTGCCCAGGCAGGTCTCGAACCTGCGGGCTCAGGCAATCCACTCACCTCAGCCTCCCAAAGTTCGGGATTATAGGCTGAGCCACTGAACCCAGCCTGATTTTTCTAAAATTAATTTTTCTATGTGAAATGAGGTAGAGTCAACCTGGATGGATATCCAATCTTTCCACACCATTTGTTAAAAAGACTTTCTCCATTGAATTAATGGCACCTTGGATGAAAATCAGTTGATGTTTGTGTGGGTGGGTCTATTTCTGGACTCTCCTCTGTTCCCTTGATATATTTATTTGTCTATGCTTATGCCAGTAGACATTTGCCTTGATTATTGTAAATTTATATTAATTCTTGAAATTAGGTAGTATGTGCCCTATGAACAAAAAATATTTTTAAGATAATGAAAGTGTTCCAAGAGATTATTTTGCAATTCTTGATCTTTTTATTTATTTATTTATTTTTATTTATTTATTTTTAAACATATTTTTTATCATAAAATTGTGGGGTACAGTTAAGGGTTAATTCTTGATCTTTTTAAAAGATTATTTTCCTATTCTAGAGCCTTTGTATGTACTTATAAATTTTAAAATCGTCTTGTCAATATCTTCCAGAAAGCCTAGAATTTTGATAGAGATTTCACTAACTCTTATCATACTCAATTTGGAGAAAGTGAACATCTTAATTATAGTGAGTCTTACAGTCTACGAATGTAGTACTGTTCATCATTATCTAGATCTTCTATTCTTCTACCTCAGCCTTCTTAAGAGGTCTTCTTTTAAGTTTCTTTTGAGTTGTATGGTTTGTAGTGAGGAACTGGCACATCTTTCATTAGGTTTATTTCTTAGTATTTGATACTGTCATAAATTTGATACTTTTTTGTACTGTCATATAATTTTTAAATTTTTTATTTTTCAAGTATGTTGCCAAAGTATAGAAATACAGTTGATTTGTGTATATCGACCCTGCATCCTATGACCTTCATAAATGAACCTATTGGTTCTATTAGGGTTGGAGGTTTTGGGGGGAAATTCCATAGGATTTTCTATATACACAATAATTTCTGTGAGTATAGCAACTGCAATCTTTATGCCTTTTATTTAGTTTACTTTATTACACTATCTAGAGATACAAAATTGAAAAGAAGTAATGAAAACATATCCTCTCTTTCCAATATTAGAGGAAAATAATGTAACGTTTCACCAAGAAATATGAGGTTATCTGTAGATTTTTATAGATGTCTTTTATCAGATTGAAACTGCTACATTCTGTTTGTGGTTTGCTGAGAGATTTTATCATGCAGAGGTGTAGGATTTTGTTAAATTTTGTTTTTCTGCATCTGTGATAAATGACATTAACTTTTTGTCCTAATGTTAAACTAACCTTGCTTTCCTGGGATAAACTCTGTTGTTGGTCATAATGCATTATCATATATATATCTGAGTTCTCTTTGCTTATTTTGTTAAGATTTTACATCTCTGTTTATAAGAAAAACTGGTCTCTAATTTTTTTGGTAACGTTTTTGTCAGGTTTAGTATCAGGGCTATGTTAGTTTTATAAAACAAGTTGAGAAATGTTCCTTTATCCTCTGTTTTCTGGAAGAATTTGTGTAAGGTTGGTTTTATTTCTTCCTTAAATTTTTGATGGAATTCACTTGTAGAGCTATCTAGACATGGAGTTTTCTTGGTGGTGAGGTTTTTTTTTAATTACAATTTTTTAAGTTAATATGGGCTGTTAAGATTTTCTATTTCTTCTTGTGTCAGTTTTAACAAGTTGTATTTTGATAAATTTGTCCATTTCATCTAAGTTGAAATGGCATGAAGCTGTTCACAGCATATCCTTATTATCTTAATAATGTCTAGAATTTGTAGTAGTGTTCCCTTTTTCATTCCTGAACATGATAATTTGTATTTTCTCTGTTTTTCTTGATCATTCTTACTAGAGGAGTTATAATGTTATTAATTTTTTTAACAAACCAACATTTTACTTTTTTATTGTCTCTTGTTTGTTTATTTATTATTTCATTCATTTCCACTTTATTTTTACTTTTTCCTTTCATCTACTTATCTAGAATTTAATTTGATCATTTTCTAGCTTCTAATGGTAGAAGTGTAACACATTAATTTTTGCATCTTTAACTTTCTAATATAAGAATTTAAAGCTATACAGTTTCTTCTAGCCATTGGTTTACCTGCATCACACAAATCTTGATGTATTGTGTTTCCATTATGATTTAGATAAATTGTTCTATACTTTCCCTTATGATTTCTCTTTTTATGGACTCTTAGAAGTCTATTGTTTAATTTACAAATATGTGGGGATTTTTCTGAGTATCTTATTATTACCACAAGACTTTTTGATAGAACCATTTATTTGGATCTATGCTAGAAAATCATTCTTAAGGAAAGATAACAATGAATTTCTCTTTTTGTCTTCTAGAATTCCCTAAGAATGGACTTTGAAATTTTTTGTTCTTAGTGTCTTCTTTCTTTCTTTTTTGAAATTAAGATGTATTCTATGATAAAGAAGTTATGGAGTAAATTTTACTGTTGTAAAAGTTGCCTCTGCATATTTCTGCCTTGGTTTACTTTCATTTTCTATAAATAACAATTATTTTGTCTTAATATTAAATTTGGGAGTGAATTTTTCTTTAATTTATGTGGATTTTTTTAACCCAACTGAAGAATTATTTTCGCAGCCGGGCTCAGTGGCTCAGCCTGTAATTCCGCGCCTTGGGAGGCTGAGGTGAGTGGATTGCCTGAGCCCTCGGGTTTGAGAACCGCCTGGGCAACTTGGCGAGACCTCATCTCTACAATAAATCAAAAAAATTAGTCGGGCGTGGTGGCGTGTGCCTGTAGTTCCAGCTACTTGGTAGGGTGAAGTGGAAGGATTGCCAGAGCCCAGCAGGTCGAGGCTGCGGGGGCTGGGAGCGGCCACTGCACTCCAGTCTGGGCGACAGAGTGAGACTCCAACTCAAAAAAAAAAAAAGAATTATTTTCACTTTCAAATAAGGATGATCAAGTGATAATCTAATGATTTGACTAGATCTTTTAGACTATTTTCATTCATTTTGGTTTTTTTGATTAATGTTATTAAAGTCTGAAGAATTTATATCTTGTTATAGTTAGCAAATCCAGAAAACAATAAGATACACTTAGTACTGAAACCTTATTAAATGCAATTTTATATTCCTTGATGTGGCAGCTGGCCCATCAGGTCTTATAGCAACTGGGAGGTCAGTGTTATAAAAATTATCTACCATGATCCGTAGATCAATAGAAGGCAGATCTGTGAAAATCTAGGATCAATGCAATGACAGAAATAAGTGTCTATTGTATGGAGTCATTCTTTGTTCATTTTTAGATGATTGTAAATTTTTAAATTTAGTAGTTTAATCTACTTTATTAAGTGTCATGAGTATAATAGACCTAATGAGAGAATGAGTTACAAATTCTTCTTATATATGCAGATGCTGTACAGTAAGGCAGCCAGGCATTCCCAAGAAAATCGGTTATTTTTTCATTCCATTTTTTTCTGTATCTTGCCAAACAAATGAAACTCTAAGGTGAACCAAATGCCTGAATTAGTGAAGCAGTCTGATAAAATACCTTTGTTTTTTTTTTTTGGTGACGAGGTCTTACTATGTTGCTCAATCTGGTCTCTAGCTCCTGGACTCAAGCAGTCCTTCTGCCTCAACCTCCCAAGTAGCTAGGACTATAGATTGATGAAACACTTTGATAAGAGAAATCTTGTAAATTGCTGGGAACTTTCTTCTGTTTAGTCTTTAAAATCTAAACATTTGTATAAGAACAGAAGGACTTTTTTATGTAGCTCTCCAGAGGGAATTATTTTCTGTTCAAAACAGGGTCATTCTGGTCATTCTGATCAGATATATACTTCTCTAGCCTCATACAAACATGTCTCTTCCTTGTTCTCTGAGGGATTTGAGTTTAATTGATCTTAATTTTCTCTGCCCTCTTGCCTTCACCATCTTAGAAGAAGAAGCCAAGTTTACATGGCTTCTTCTTACAAGTGACATTTTACAGTGTAGAGCATGGTAACTAGAAAGCTAGATTTTCACATGTAATAACAATCTGATGATTTTTTGCCATTTTTATTTGGTTGGGAATTTGAACATTACAGATTAATTCATAAAATTGTAAAAGGGCAAGATAAATATATGCGATGCAATGTATTTAATTAAGACAGTAAATTCTTACTGCACTTCCTTACAGTGGCTTGGAGGCAATTTGGAGTAGAACTTCCGCTTGCTAGCATTCAGCAAGGCCCAAGTTTTAGGCATTTGGAAGGAGAAGTTCATTAGAGTAATGATGCTCCCACCCAGGGAAAAAACAGCATCTATAATATTCAGTGTGATCAGGGACTTGACCTTAATGAAATTTCAGATATAAGTGAATTTAACTCATTTTATCTTATGGACCAATTCCAGCCAAATGCTGTGAATAAGAGATTAGGACAGGAAAACTCAAGCTCTACTTCTGGTGTCAGTGCCCCTAGGGGATCTGGTCTTTCTACTCTATGCTTAGAATTAACCAGGTAAGGTATTTGGGTCCTAGCCAGATTCTTGGGTTCATTCTTGCACAAACTTAAGTGACTTGGTCTTTTCATCTACAGAACTGAGGATGATTCATGGCCAATTTGTTTCATTCTACTTCTTCAAGTGAATAGGACTATAGGGTCAAAGTTGAAAAACGTAATGAAGATCACACTCTGGACTATATATCTTAAGACCCAGTAAATTTAAAAGACTTTACTCACCCTTTTTTTATTTTTTTTAGGCTACAACTGAGGTGGAAATTAAGAAGAAAGGCCCTGGATCTCTTTTAGTTTCTATGGACCAACTGGCATCCTATGGACGAAAGGACAGAATCAACAGTATAATGAGTGTTGTGACAAACACACTAGTAGAAGGTATGTGCCCTCTGATATTAGTCCAAGCTACTGAGATAGAAAATGTAGTGTGCATGGTAAATATAACTCCTATTCCTTGTGCTGAGTTTTGCAAAAACTGTCTCTGAACTTTAGGAATAGAGCCTACTGGTTATGGAAATAAGCATCACAGATTCTCACAAATTTACATGGAGAGTCTGCTGCCCTTCTTATACACAGATAGGGGAGAAGCATGAAGGAGCATCATGGGTGGGCTGGAGGATCCCAAGAAGCCACTGTCATCATCATCGCGAACAGCCAGTAGGGGTCTTGTAAGACATGAAGGAACGAGGTGAAGACTGCAAAGATGTAAAATGGTGGAATCCCCTCATGGCTTCTACTCCAAAACATAACTTCCTCTTTTCCTTTTTGGTTTTCCCTGAAGGAAGAATGTGCAGTGCGTTTTGATTACACCTAGTTCTGTCTCTCTTCAAACACCCCCACATATCCATAAATATATTTGATGTGTGACTAGGTAAGCTTCTTACTTTGGGCACTCCATGCCACAGGGAAAGAGCAACCACTGTTGAATCATAGCACGACTATGTTGCTGTCAGTGCCTGAAGTCTCTGTATTGGTTAATTTCTCCATGACACAACCTGGCATGCTGAGGAATATCTGAAGATTTTCTGTTAGACCACAGTCCCACTAGCAAATATTGGCTTTCTTTCCAGTTGTGGTCTATATTCCAGGCTCCTCTTGCTTTCTTTGGAGGTAAATTTCGTGGCAGATCTTCTCTCACAAGATTCTACTGACTCTGCATGTATCTTCATTTGATTTATGTTGAATTAGCTATGTTGTCCTGTTATAGAACTAGACTATTCTTAAGGCCTCAAATTGCTATTCTTCAGAGATCAGACATCCAGGCTAAACTATCAATAACCAGAGTCTCTGAGAGAGGGAAACTCAAAATTATCCAGGTATCCAGGTAATTTTTTTTAGTCATTTAAGTCCAATATCACTTATGCTCTGTTTGTGGGGGGGGGGTCACAGTGGTGAGAGAATCCCTAGAAAGGAACTTCCTGAGGGTGGTAATTTCCCCATTTATATGCAAGGAGTTAGACCATACCTAGACTAATCTTGAGAATGTATTGAGTAAAAAGAATATTGAATTAACTGCTTCCAACTGCCCCACTACCTCTATTCATTCCTTTTTTCTTAATTACCATTGAGGTTATTGTCTGATAGAACATACTTAAGCTTTGTAGCACATACTTTGAGATTGCAGGTAATACCTACAGATTGTAAGTATTCCAAGCTAAGAAACACCAGCTTAAGAATTTAGGCTAATTTTATTATTCACTTGGAGACCAAGACAGGATTTCTCTCAGTATCTGTAGCAGTTGAGAAACTACCAACAGGTACATTTTATTATTGGCAGAGCCATAAGAACAGGAGAATTGTCATTACAGTGCAACAATTATTTATTGATTACCACAGTGGCTTAGCACAGGGTCTGGCAAAAGTAGATGCTCAAACAAGGTTTGCCAAGCTGACTTCTGCTGTGCAGGGAATGGTGTGAGTGCTGGGCTGCTAAGCTCTACCCCAACACTTCCATCCTCTTACTGAGTTGGATACAAATCATTGGGGCATTTTAAAATCCTTTTTCTTCCTCTTCTTCCTGCCCTCTTTCTCTTTCTTTCCTGCTATACTCATTCTCCATCCTCCACCCTCCACCCTCCACTCACTACTCACTGTCACACACATTAATGTAAGGGAGCCTATGGGATTGAGAGACAGCTGTGATTGTATTCCTGCGCAGGAAGCCATAGCAGTGCTTTGTCCTTTTCCCAAGTCATGATGTTCACATAGCCCACATGTGTCCTGCGTTTCCTGCTCAGGAATTCCTACTCTCACCTCTCCTTGTGTTTGTATTTGACTCCCTTGTTAAAGCTGATGGGACAGGACTGCTGTAAGCAAAGAGCAATGAATGGCTGCATCTGAGTAATGTAAGAGGGAACAACAGGTCCTTGCCTCTTTAGCCACCATCCCTCTGTATTCATGCTGCTGCATCAAAAACCAGCATTGAATGAGAGTTGTTCCTGCCTCCCAGACTTTCACTTAGGAAACTCTGACATCATTTTCATCCAGAGTTTAATATTATTCTTTAAAGTCAAAGAAACAGGCTCCTACCTATCTAATGACTTAGAAACCACGGTGGAGAATTCCAGAATCCTATCAATAATGAGAAAACCTTGTGTTCTCTGCCTCACCTCATCCTGTTGTAAACATGCTCATCAGGATCCCATAAATTCAGCAGAGTTCACCACTAGCAGAGCCATGCGCTTTGGGGTTTTTTCCAGAGGACTTGACGTGGCGTGTAGGCAAAGAGCAGTGTAGTCTCCCTTCTCGAAACAGTAAAGCTGGGGGAGAAGGAGGTAGCTGGTGAAGTCAGGAAGGGGAAGTAGCGAGGGTGCTTGACGTTATTGAGTCTCTGGCAAAAGAATTTCAAACTCCCCTAAAGTTAACTGGCCCTCGCTGTTGCCACCACTCTGTATTTATTCTTTTATTCAACCTACCATTATCCAGGGCCGGTATAATCGCCTAGCTGGTATCTGCTTTATCCCGTGTGGCTGTAAGCCTGGTGAGGGTGGGGGCTCTTGGTCAGGGTATTCCCAGTGCCTAGCACACTGTAAGTGCTTACAGGTTGTTGAAGTGAATTGAGAGAAGCCCTTGCCTTCAGAAACCTCATGGTCTACCAAAGCCACTGTCTTGGTGGGATCATGAGGTGCTCTCTGAAAACAGTTCCCTGTATCCCTGAGGTTGAGACCTGTCGTAACCTCCTGAGCATGTCCAGAAGCAAAGTAAGGGAAACCTCTCGACCTTTGGATATCTCACCCCCCCTCACATGTTAACACTTTCCCTAGACTGAATTCTTAACCATTCCACCTGTTAACGCATTCCCTAGACCAAATTCTTACATGTGGAACCTGTAACAGGGTGCAGAGCTGTAAGTCACTTTATAAACCTTGTTATTTGCCGAAGGATCTTTTCTAGCTCCTGAAGCTCCACATTGTATTACTTCTTGTGAGAGTGAAAAGATTATCCTAAGGATCTTCCCTTCTCAGTAAACATGGATAAGAGACATCAGTATCCCTGGAGGAATCTTCTTGATGCCCCATAGGGTAGGAAAACCCCTCTCTGCTTTGCTTTCTGGCAAGATTCAAAACCTAGTTCATTGTGAAACATTACAATTGTGTCAGCTGTCAGAAATGTGAACAGTCACTGCTTCAACCTCCACATGTCAGTGAGCAGCAGACGTTTGGAGAAGGGAGGTGATAAAAAAAGGAACGGAACTAAATTTCCAAATATGTACTATAAGAATTTATGGAAATAAGAGAACCTTTTCATTTTCTTTTTTGAGGGAGAAACTATATTTGCCTTAGGAAGGGAGAGAGTTCTATGAGGAAGAAGCCAAAGCAAATTTTCTTCACAGACTTCCTTTCCCACGCAGGCTCCCACGTGGCGTTTACTGTGGCCCTTAACTCTGAAAAACCAAGGCAACCATTTTCTTAGCAACCAGAGAGCCAATCAGAAACCCAACTAAAACCACCCCATCTAAAATAAAGCCATCACCACCCAACTGATTGGAAAAGGCAAAGCACACTAAGGCAGCCATCTTGGTTTGGGTGAAATATTGGGGAACTTTTTAAAAGTCCCTACATTGATTTGATTTTTGTCAGCAGAATTGGGCAGAGGGAGGGCAACTGTTATAGCCAACCCTGTAAAATCAATACCTCGCTTCTAAGGATTCTCGTTCTGACAGATTTGTAAAGTTATGCCTCTTAAAAAGCTTCCTCTTAGATCAACATCCTTGGAATTTTGTAATCCTGTTATATTTCATGGTTTTTGAGGGGAGAGCTTTGTTACCTAGGGCTTCATGCCTAGATTGTTGTATCTGCTAGCTGAGTGGCTCTCTGCCTTTGATATTTAATCATCCTTTTTAATTTTCGCTTTGCAAATGACCTTAGAGATCATCTGTCTAGTCCAGTGATTTTTTTCAGCCTTTTTATGAGAGTCCTAGAATTCTGGGGGAGTTCCTCAGGGAAGAAAAAACTCTGTTGTACTGGACTCCATGCTCCTATTCCTGTTTCAACTAGGGCATTTTCTAGTTTACTTTATGTATTGGGGGGTCACATGAAATTTTGTGTGAAAAAAAAGGTTCTACTTCTAAAAGAAACAGAGAAGATAAGGCAAAAGAAGAGAAGGAAAAAGCAAAGACAACCTAGGGAAGGAAAGAGGAAGAAACTACAAAAAGAAGTAAAGGATGAGAGAAAGAATGGACAAAAGGACAAGAAAGGAGAAAGGAAGAAAGAAAATGAGGAAAGAAAGGGGAAAGGAATGTGACTGATCTTCCTAACCTAGCTGTAGGTTACAGACTCACTGAAGGTAGACAGTGAGTTGTATTTCTTTGAGAACATAATAGTTGTATTTCACGTGATGATTTGACGGATGATACTGATTCTGCTGATGAAGATAATAATAATAGCAATTACTTCTAGCACTTACTATATGCTAGGGTATTCTGAGATACTTTATATATGATATAGATCATTTAATTATCACAGCAAATCAAAGAAACTTGCTCATGGTCTCACAGTTAGCAAATGTCTGGGCTGATATTTGAACCCAAATATGTCTGTGTTTTTGACAGCTTTTCTGATAATAATTTAATAATGCAATGTATAATACTTAGCACTTATTGAGGACTTACCTTGTGCCAGGTACAGTGCTCACTGCTTTACGCCATCATCTTATTTTATCCTTTGGGTTTTGATTTGTTTTGGGGGGATTTTTTCTGGTTTTTTGAGTCTGAGTCTCACTCTGTTGCCCAGGCTGGAGTGCAGTAGTATGATCATAACTCACCACAGCTTCGACCTCCTGGGCTTAGGCGTCTCTTCCACCTCCGCCTCCAAGTTGTTGGGACTACAGGTGCAATGTCTGGCTCATTTTAAAATTTTTTTTGTAGAAACAACGTCTCACTACATTGCCCAGGCTGGTCTTGAACTCCTGGATTCAAGCAGTCCTCCCTTTTCAGCCTCCCAAAGTGCTGAAATGACATGTGTGAGCCACTGTACCTGACTCATTTTATCTTTAATCAAATTCATATAACCTCATGAAATGTGATTACAGGACTCCTTTAGTCCTATAACCTATAAATTAGGTGCCCTATTTTACAGCTGAGGCAAAGAAATCAGTTACTTTGCCTGAGATCACACAACTTGTACACATTGAAGCCAGAGTCAGGCCTGAGAGACCAAGCTCTTAACCACCACGCTCTACCCTCATAACTGATGATTTGAGTTTTATTTATAGCTAGGTCATTATTAACAGGGCAGCGACTTTTTCTGATCATATTTTCTCTCTACCTTACAGAGAAGGAAAACTGAGGGAAACACTTAGGAACATCAGTACTCAAGCAACCTTTGTTCTCACAGCAGTAGCAGTGATACTGACTGACCTGTGAGGATTAGTAGTGTGTCCCCTTTGTTTCTTGTTGGACTGAGGGGCCATCTTTGTTCTTTACTTACTGCAGAATTGGAAGAGTCTCAGAGAAAGTGCCCACCATGCTGGTATAAATTTGCCAACACTTTCCTCATCTGGGAGTGTCACCCTTACTGGATAAAACTGAAAGAGATTGTGAACTTGATAGTTATGGACCCTTTCGTGGACTTGGCCATCACCATCTGCATTGTCCTGAATACACTGTTTATGGCAATGGAGCACCATCCTATGACGCCACAATTTGAACATGTCTTGGCTGTAGGAAATCTGGTAAGATGGAGCACTGTCTCCTGATATGATGATTTGAATGTATTTTGCCGATAGGACATCTTTTTCTGGTACTGAAAGCTGGAGTTTAGTTGAAAAGAAATAACAGTTAATTGGAAGACAAATGCCTCCACATATGCTGCAGCACAGTACTACTGCTTGCTGTTGTGATCCCTTAGCTGTTTCCTCCTGCAGAACTTTGCAGACGTCATTTAGGAGCTGTTGGCAGAAAACCAGCCACAGTGACAGAATGGGAGGCATGGTACAGTGAGGTGGTTTCAGCAGCCTGAGCCAGGGGCTCCTTGATTTCTTTCTTGTTCTGTTTCTCACATTGATTTCTGCATCTCTGTAGTAGATCACCTCCCCTTTCGCCTTAAGTGACAGCCACCCAAATAAGGGAGCTCTTTTAGTGCAATGAACATAATTATAAATTTGTCTACACTGTCAGGTCTCAGTTATCCAAATGGAGACCGTTTATGGGAAATTTTAAATTCTAGGCTGTTTTCCCTACAGTTGAACTTCTGGGCCATCATCCAGTTTCTGCCATTAGTTGATCTGTACCAAATTTATTTTAATGTTAGCTTAAGTCATCTATTTCACTTACTATATTATTTAAAGTTAAGGCCGTTGTCTTTAAACATAGATTACACTGACATTCTGAAGCCAAGTAGCTGTGATTTAAGGATTATCTGTTTACTTTTTTGCTACAAAAGTCAGGAGTTGATTGAATTTTGATAGAGTTAACAGCTAGTTGGAAAGAATTCTCTAGGTCACCTGGGCTTCATAATTCCCTAGGATTGCACCACAGGCACATTCAAATCTAGCTGTTACCACTAACCCTTTGCACTCAGAGACAGCTCACAGATCACCTACCAACAACTCAATCACACTTTTTTATGAATAGTGAAAAGCGAATCACCTCATTTTAAATAGTATAGCATTGGAACCACTTATTTTATTGTAATGAAGTCTGGCTTATAATGAAATTTTGGACATTGAGGAACTTATATATGACAAAAAATCAGAATTTTATATCTGATATTTTTCTAAAGTGTAGTAACATTTGAAGTAGTCACTGACATGTATTGCAGCTTCATTGATACATGCTGTGCAATAGTAATTTGTTTGACATCTTTCACCTGGTGCTTTTCTATTCGAGCAGACAGTGCAGTCTCGTTTTTTTCCTCCCACTAGTAATATGTAATTTATTGTCCAGTCTGTGCACCACTGTGAAAGCACTTCACACATTCTCTTTCTGTGTAATGCCAGCTGATTTTTTTAAACATATATCTCAGTATATATTCTCTCTCTTTATTTGCTTTTTCATACAATTTGAATGGAAAACTTCAAGAAACATATATTTTGAAAAATGTGCGGTGACATTAGTTTGTCCTGTATAATCACCAGCAATCTCTTTATGTCCCAGACATCCTAGTGGTTTGCCAGATTTATCATGTCCCCTAGGAGGGGACATCCAAGTGCAAATAATTAATTTGAGCATGATCTTTGCCCAGCGTTTCTTGGCGCACTCCTCTCTTGTATAAGCTCTCTCCCTCTTTCCCTCCCGACCTCCCTTCTTCTCTCTCTCTCACACAGAGTTTCAGCCTTAAGTCCTACTGATACACTATTAAAGCATTATAATGTTTTCACTTCTTGTTCTGAAACTACCTGGGAAAGGGATTCTTTTTCTCGTTAAGCTTTGTAGCCTATTGTGATCCCTGGTACACATCAAGGTGATTCTGTGGTCTTTTCAGTGTCCTTGTCTAGGGTTATTGACGTGCTCTGGACTCACTGCTGCGATGTAAACCCTTGGGGGCAGCCCAATGAAATACCTGTAGTCTTGAAACACCTGTAGTCTTGAAACAGGACACCCCTACAGGCTGTCCAAGAAATCTGCTGACTGCCTCTAGAAGGTGACTGCAGATGAGCACACAGTGTGACTGACTGACTGACATGGAACTTTGACCATCAAGCAGAATTTTAAGCCAATCCTCATTATCATATAGGCATAAGCTTTATTTTAGTAGCCAAGAGTTAAATAACAAGAAATGCAACTTGATAATTTTCATAATGATGGTGGTGGTGTTTTCCCTGTAGAGTTTTATGTGGTTTTTAAAGTCTTTACTTTTCCTTGCTTTTTACAGAATTTACAGATCCTTGATTTCCAAGGGATTTTGAGAAGCCTTTTCACCTACCTCCAGCAGAACTCCCCTCAGACCAGGCTAGCAAATAATACTATTTTTCCCTTCCTTACAAATCTACAGAGATTTAGGGTGACACCACAATTAGAGTTGTGAGCATTCAGAAGACTTTACTCAGAACTATAAGTAAAGAAAGAGGAGTGAAAATTGGCAGCTAATATTCAGGGACTCCATGAAACAAGTCAACCCAAAACCAAGCTCTAAAATAAGAAAGCACTGATGGCAAGAGATTTCAAGTGGCAAGTAAATGTACAATTAGCAATGGGGATGAAGAGTAGTAAATGGTTCAGTATACTTTGGACTCGATATGAAGGTGAAGGGAAAGAAATCAAGAATGGTGCCTAGATTTGGGGGTTTAGTAACTGAGGGGAGAATGGAAATGACTGTAAAGGAACAAGTTTGATGTTTAAAATCAAGAGCTCAGCCAGGCTCCGTGGCTCAGCCTGTAATCCCAGCACTTTGGGAGGCTGAGGCAAGTGGATTGCCTGAGTTCACGGGTTTGAGACCCACCTGGGCAACTTGGCAAGACCCTGTCTCTACAATAAATCAAAAGTTAGCCGAGTGTGGTAGCACGCGCCTGTAGTTCTGGCTACTTGGAAGGCTGAGGCGGAAGGATCACCAGAGCCCAGCAGGTCAAGGCTGCGGTGGCCGGGAGCGTGCCACGGTATTCCAGCCTGGGTGACAGAGTGAGACTCCAACTCAAAAGAATAAAAAATAAAATAAAACCAGGAGCTCTATTTTGGCCATATTAAGTGTTTATTCATTGAGTGAAGATGCTAAATAAGGAAGTTGGATATGTGCTGCACTTCAGGGAAACTTACATTATGAGTGTTTTCTGGACAATACCAGAATCTCAAAGATAAGTCTGCTGTCAATCCACATAAGTACTAAGTTTGACAGAACATGGAAGAAGATTTGGGTTTTGGTTCCTGTTAGATATGATGCACCCTTAAATAAGTCACTGATTTCTGTCCAGAAATGTGTTGCATCTGTTAAGTTAGGATAATATCATGTATCAGTGTTTGGGAGGATAAAATGAGAACCTATACAGAAGTTTTGGGAATAGTTTAAAGTACCTTATAAATCTTAGGAACTGTACTGGTAAAATTTTCAAAGGCTTAGAGATTTCAACAGAGCCTTTGACTGAACCTGAGAATAAGAGGATGGAAAAAAATGAGATTGACTAACTTGTAAAATAAGATATGACCTTGTCTTATGGTGAAATGCAAGGCTTTTCCCATAGCCCCGACAGTGAATTATCCATAGACCTACAGATAGATGTTTTTGAGGGAAGATGAGAACAGTCTTTTACAAATTGATGATCCCTGCCCATATCACCCATCTGAAATAGGAGGGACCTTACAGATAATTCAGTCCCAAACCCATGTTTTATAGAGGAAATTGAAACCCTGGGAAGCTATGTGACATTCAGCCTTTGCATTATGTAGTGCATACACACAATGGTTCTGTTCTTGCTTTTTTTGCAACCACAATAAGTTTATGAGGTGATTTTTTTTTTTCAAAACGATTTGAATCCTGCAGAGAAGTTTCAAGTCCAGAGAAGTCAAGTCCAGTATACAGCTACTAGGAAGACTGAGGTGGAAGGACTGCCAGAGCCCAGCCTCGACCTGCTGGGCTCAGGTAGTCCTTCCACCTCAGCTTTCCTAGTAGCTGTAGCTACAGTTGTGCACCACTACCACACCCAGCTAATTTTTTTATTTATTGTAGAGATGAGGTCTCACCAAGTTGCCCAAGCTGGTCTCGGACCCTTGGGCTCAGGCAATCCTCTCGCCTCTGCCTCCCAAAGTGCTGGAATTACAGGCATGAGCCACCACATCCGGCTAGCTGTCATCTCTCTTTAATCTTCTTCAACCTGAAGGCATTCCTCAGCCTTTCCTTCACTTTCATGATCTTGACAGTGAAGACTATAAGCCACTTATTTTGTTGAATTTCCTCAGTTTGGGCTTATCTGATGCTTTCTTATGACTACATGCAGGTTATGCATTTTGGTAGAAATGTCAGACAAGTGAGGCTGTCTTTTTATTATGTCTCTGAATTGGCACACAGCTTCCATTTGTCTCATTACTGGTGATGTTCACTTGATCACTTGGTTAAGGAAGTGTCTGATAGCCTTCTCATCTGTCAAGTTGCCCTTTCTTCATTTGTAGTAAGTCCTCACTTGACGTTGCCGATAGGTTCTCGGAAACTGTGACTTTAAGCCAAAGATGGATTGTATGCCAAAGGAACTTAACCTTTGTTTGTATCAATTAACCTATGGCAAAATTGGTTTCATTATACAGTATAATAAATGATATTAACATATATCATTTAGCTTAAAGTCACAGTTTCCAAGAATCTATGGAAGACGCTAAAGTGAGGACTTACTGTATATTTAAAAAGTATTTGTGAGGGACACACTTTGGGACTATCTAAATTTTCTGTTCATTTAACTTCTGATCTATTCCTTTATTTATATCAGTATGGATTCATGGTTTTTAATTTTATCCAAGTTATAATCCATTACTATCATTTACATTTGTGTCTAAACTATCCTGATTTGGCCAGTAAGAGACCCTCCAAGCTGGCTTCTGTGTCTTTTTGACATGTCCTCATCACTTCCTTGTTCTCTGATACCACAAGATATTCCAGGCTAATTTTGCATTTTTCCTGCCCTTGGACTAGAATCAACCATTTCTCAGAAAGCCCAGATTCTTTTAGTGGAAAATGTGTCTAGAAGTCAAGATCTAGGCTGAGAGCAGTGGCTCATGCCTGTAGTACCAGTGTTTTGGGAGGTGGAAGTGGGAAGAAGGCTTGAGACTAGGAGTTTGAGACCAGCTTGGGCAACATAGCAAAACCCTATCTCTAAAAAAAGTTAGGAAAAAAAATAGCCAGTCGTGGTGGCATGCACATTATATTCCCAGCTACTTAGGAGGCTGAGGCAGGAGGATTACTTGAACCCAGGAGGTCAAGACTGCAGTGAGCTAGGATTTTACCACCACACATGAGATTTGGGTGAGAGAGTGAGGCGTTGTCTCTGAAAATGCAAGCAAACAAACAAAAAAAGATTTGGGATATAGGTATGCGTACTGTCTTTTTTTTTTTTTTGGCAGTCTTACTATGTTGCCTAGGCTATGCTCAAGCAGTCCTCTCACCTCGGCTTCCCATAGTGCTGAGAATACAGGTATGAGCCACCATGCCCAACCTGCATGCAGCCCTCTAAGGACAGGACTGTCTGTTTATATCCTACTAACTGTATATGGGGGGGACCAAAAAAACCCCAAAATTTATTTATAAAAAACTGTGTACTTATTCTTACATGTTGAAACTTCAGTCACTTTCAAAGTACCCTTTATTTGATGCAATCACCTATCGAGACACTTTTTCCACTGCTCAAAACAGTTTTTGAGCTTGTCAATTTTGATGCATTTTAGTGCTTCTGCTGTTTTTTGCTTCAACTCTTCCACATTGACAAGACATTGCTCTTTGAGGACATTTTTCACTGGGGAAACAAAAAAAAGCCACGGGGGTAAGATTGGCTGAATAGGGAGGGTGGGACATGGGGTCATGCCATTTTTGGTCAAAAACTGCCGAACTGGTCAGTGCAGTGTGGGCAAGTTGTTCATGTAAATCACCCATCATGAAATGGGCAAATGTGTTGAAAGAATCTCCAAAAAAAATTAACTGAAGCCGAATGCAGCCTCTCACAACAATGCTAGCTTGTACACTGCTGCTGGTGGGTTCCTGAAACACTTGCCTAATGGGGGAATCCTATACTACAAAAAATAATTTCAGTGTTTTTTGGGGTCTCCCCAGTATATACACCATGGGTACACTGGACAAAGGAACAATTCACATCCTGGGCAGGACGAAGCAGGACAGGTTGAGATTTCATCACACTACTCAGAGTAGCATGTAATTTAAAACTTATGAATTGTTTATTTCTAGAATTTTTCATTTAATATTTTCAGACCATAGTTGACCATAGGTAACTGAAACCACAGAAAGTAAAACCACAGATAAGGGGAGACTATTGAAATTGGAAAAGGAAAGCCTTCATGCTTCCTGAGATGGTCTTAGGGACCCCAGTGATCCTTGACTACAGTTTGAGAACTGCTGCATAAGAACATAAATTCTGAGATGAATATTTAATGACATTTGCAAGAGTGACACTGTCTTAGTCATGTTGCTATAACAGAATACCATAGACTGGGTAATTTATAATGGACAGAAATTTATATGGCTTACAGTTCTGGAGGCTGGGAAGGACAAAAGCGTGGTGCCAGTGCCTGGTGAAGGCCTTCCTACAGTGTCATCCCATGATGGAATGTGGAAGACCAACAGAAGGCATGAGCAAGAGAGCAAGAGGGTGAACTGGCTTTTAACAAAACCCCTTCTTGAGACAACCAACCCACTCCCATAACTTATTAATCCACTCATGGGGGCAGAGCCCTCATGAATTAATCACCTCTTATTAGGCTCCACCTCCCAACACTGTTACATTGGGGGTGAAGTTTCTAACACATGAACTTTGGGGGACACTGTCAAATGATAGCAGACACTTACTTACATTTGTTGATGCACTGCTTATAATTTTTTCCTTTTCTCCTTATTGAGAAGCATATCACTGCAAACAGGAGTAGCATCATAGGGATAACTATGATATAAACCTACTCTTCTCAATTTTTTTTCCTTTTAATCTTTTTATTTTATAGGTGTGGGGTACAATTCAGGGATTGGTATACAAATGTAATTATGCAGGTACCCTTGTTGATGAGATGTGTCCCCCTCTTCTCAATTTTTAAATGAATAATTTCTTCATACAACTGAGGAATTAACTAATTTATTAATTGAATTAAGTAATAATTCAATTTTAGAATTATTGCATCTTCAATTTAGAAAAATAGGGAGCTGACTGGGTGCAGTGGCTCATGCCTGTAATCCCAGCACTTTGGGAGGTGGAGGCAGGAGGGTTGCTTGAGCCTAGGGGTTCAAGATTAGCCTGGGCAACTTGGTGAGACCTCACTTCACCAAGTTACACATCTCAACTGATGACAGTACACCATGTGTGGCAGCAACGTGGTGGCTGACCTCTGTCACAGATAATTCCAGGTCCCTGGGGCCATTCATCCGGGTGACAACTGTGTCATTACTGATTTTCTTTAGGAATTGAGTTCCTACAGTAGAGATATTCCATGGGCAGTCAGCCAGTGCTTATTACTGAGCACTCCCTGTGTGTTTACCAGGAAATAATGGGATAACATGTTGAGTCTTTTCTTAGAGTATGTTAGACTGGTTAACATTTCTGGGTGGAGAAAACTGTGATGGGTCTACGCTAAGGGGGAAACGTGTCAGGAATTGATGCACTGTCCCCCCTTCCCTGAACTCACTCAGAGGGATGTTCCATCTGTAGATGTTTGTACTATGAGCTTTAATGATGCCTAACTGAATATCTTTAGGGATTTTGGGGGGGAGTTTTAAAATATCGCTTATTTAGAAAGTAAATTGGAGGGAGAGAGAGAGAGAAAGAAGGGGCTCACTTCTGCAATGGAGGGGAGGGGCCAAAGCTTAAGAAAACATGGCCTGGCCATAGCTCAGCAAGGCAGTGGCCTGGCAGTGGTGTGATTTTTTTTTTCAATTTTTTGAATTATTGCATCTTCAATTTAGGAAAATGGGGAACTGACCAGGTGCAGTGGCTCACGCCTGTAATCCCAGTACTTTAGGAGGTGGAAGTGAGAGGATTGCCTGAGCCTAGGGGTTCGAGGCTAGCCTAGGCAACTTGGTGAGACCTCATCTCTTAAAAAAAAGAAAAAAGAAAGAAAAGCAAAGTGGGGAACTATAGAAAAGTGTGTGGACACCAAAAACATATAGCCCATTTCTCCATTGGAATGTATTTCAATCATCACTCTGTTCTGTTATTGCTATTCGTTAATTCAGTATATAAACAACATCTATAACTTAGCATTTTTTACTATTTTAAATTCTGTCCTCAGACTGTATCTTTAAAGTTTTCCTTAAACTCCCTTCATATGTAAACTTGGTAAACAGATGGTCACAGGTACTAATTTACTATGACATTTAAAAATCTATTGTGAAAAAAAACCTCTCCTCTAAAAATATATATTTAGAAGAGTCTGATGTTATGTGGTTAGCCTAAAATGAGGGTATTGGTCTTGTCAAAACTGGCATTCATGGGGTTTGACTTTCATACAGCACAGTACCTTTCTAAGACCTAGAGACAGAAGGCATTAGGGAGCACAGGTGCTCAGCCAGACGGAAAAGTGAGAGCAGGTAACAAAGGGAGGAAGTCATTCTTGAACACAGTAAGCTAAAACACTTAGACATCATTGATTACCATGTTGAAAAATGAAAAGGAAGCACCAAAGACTCCAACAATAACAACTTCTTTGAAGACATTTCACCCAATAGAATTTTATACAGACAATAGAAATGGGAGTTAGGAAGACTGTAGCAACATGGATAGAGTCATGGCAAGTGAAAGATAAGACCCAAGATATTATGTATTCTATGATTTTCCAACTCTATCAAAATATATGTGCATTTTAAAAAACAGAAAGAATACATAAAAATGATAACTGTATGCAGCGTGATAAGATTGTGGATATTTTGCAAACTTTTGGCGTTATTCTATTACTTCCATGATTTAAAATAAGAAACAACACATCTAGATTTGATAAGGCACATAATGTCAAATTAGGCATAATACTGTATTCTAATTATAACATGTGAATTATCTTTTTTTAAGTAGACATCCCAAGTATATACATTAAAATGACTGCTGACCCTTTTTTTTTTAATCGGAGTCTCACTCTGTCACCCATGCTGGAGTACAGTGGCATGCTCACAGCCACACTTGCATCGACCTGCTGGGCTTAGGCGATCCTTCCACCTTAGCCTTTCAAGTAGCCAGATCTACAGGTGTGCGCTACCACACCCAGCTAATTTTTTGATTTATTGTAGAGATGAGGTCTCACCAAGTTGCCCAGGCTGTTCTCAAACCCATGGCCTCAGGCAATCCCCTCACCTCGGCTGCCCAGAGTGCTGAGATTACAGGCTTGAGCCACTGCACCCGGCCCAAAATGTGTTTTTTAACTACACCCTTGAACAGTGTGAATGGAGTGGCTCTGGCAACAAAGATGGGAACATTGAGGCTGGGGACTACATTAAAGAGGAAGATGCGATGCTCCTGCATCGTGTGGGTTGTCCATGGGATATCCAGGTGTTGATGTCCTCAGGTGCAGCATTTAACGAAAGTTGGCTCTTGAGGCTTCTTGGACATGTTGTATTGAGAGATAATGATAAAGGCATTCTCTGTTATTTCTCTTTCTCGCCCCCTGCATCCCTCTCTGTAGGTTTTCACTGGAATTTTCACAGCGGAAATGTTCCTGAAGCTCATAGCCATGGATCCCTACTATTATTTCCAAGAAGGTTGGAACATTTTTGACGGATTTATTGTCTCCCTCAGTTTAATGGAACTGGGTCTAGCAGACGTGGAGGGGCTTTCGGTGCTGCGATCTTTCCGATTGGTATTCCACATTTCTCCAATTTTTAAAAATATTTCCTATCTTGCAGCTACTAGAAAGAATTTTGCATAAGTTAATTTGATGGTTAAAAAAGAAATCCTTAGCTGTGTTTTACTCCCGATTCTAGTTTATGTCATTTCACTTACTGAAATATTAAAAACTTTTCCCAAATACCTAATATAGAAATTAATTTTTTAAATCAGTAATCAAACAGAAATCAATTTTAGAAAGTTCCTCAGAAAATAATACTTAATCTAAATGATGAAGGTAAGGGACTCCCAAGGACCATTCTTAGTTCTAATTTGGGTCTGCTGGTGGATCTATTTTATTTTTTTCTGTGCATCTCCCTGAAGTGGCAAGAATTTCTTAATGTTCAAAGATGGCTTTCTTCGTTTCTTATATCCTGGTGTCCACTTCCAGAAAATGAGAAATAAATTTTTTTTAATACAGATGGTCCCAACTTAGAGTGGTTCAACTCACAATTTTTGAGCTTTACAGTGGTGTGAAAACAATACCATATTCAGTAGAAGCTGTACATTTAGTATCTATGCAGCCATTCTGTTTTTTTCACTTTCAGTATGGTATTCAATAAATTACACGAGATGTTCAGCACTTCATTATAAAATAGGCTGTGTGTTAGGTGATTTTGCCCAGCTGTAGGCTAGTGTGAGTGTTCAGAGCACATTTGATGTAGGTTCTGCGATGTTCGATAGTTTACAGGTATTAAATGCATTTTTTTTTTTTAGTTGGAGTCTCACTCTGTCACCCAGACTGGAGTGCAGTGGCATGCTCCCGGCCACCGTAGCCTCAACCTGCTGGGCTCTGGCGATCCTTCCGTCTCAGCCTTCCAAGTAGCCAGAACTACAGGCATGCGCTACCACGCCTGGCTGGTTTTTGATTTATTGTAGAGACGAGGTCTCGCCAAGTTGCCCAGGCGGTTCTCAAACCCGCGGACTCAGGCAACCCTCTCGCCTTGGCCTCCCAAATTGCCGGGATTACAGGCTGAGCCACCGAGCCCGGCCTAAATGCATTTTTTACTTACGATATTTTCAACTTAGTGATGGGTTTGCTAGGACACAACCCCCTCATAAGTCAAGGAGCATCTGCATTATACTAAAATGAGCTGTTGAACATTGATTTTATTTTCCATATCGTTAGCTAAGAAGGCGCTTTTATTAATGTGTTTGAAGAAGTTAATGTTTAGATTGCTAAAGTGACTCTGAAAGAATAGTGATGGTATCTTTAAAACAACTGCCCATAAACATAGGCATAAGTGATGTCCTTATTAAGCCTTGAGGAACTGAGTTACCTTGGAGGTATGCCACTCAGACATACGTCACTGCTGCTTCCCTGGTATTAGAACTGGCTTAAGTTTTTCTCTCCCTACTGGGAAGGTAGCTAGGCACCTGCAGCTGAAAAGATCTAAGGTTTTTTATCTTTTTTTCTTCCCACTGGGATAGTCAGCAGTTCTAAGAAAAAGAATTGGAATAGAGTGAAACTATTTGTAAAACAGAGATTTTACTCAGTCTAAGTCACAAAAAACATTTACCAAATTTCTGAAACCTCTGTTTACTGCTCTTTGATTAGAATCCAGCCCACAGTAGACTTTCTGGGAATAGATCTTATTATCTAGATGACCAAAGAAAGATTTGAGAGATAGAAACCTTGCAACTAATATTCTTAATAAATTAAAAGCCAGCCAGGGAAAAAAATACGAGTGACCCAGATATACACACAGAGCAACAACCTGATAAATCTTGAACTCTCAGATAAGACTGAAATTTTTCATTGAAAAAAAAAGTTCAAATCAAGGCTATTGCCTTCTACCAAATTCCTGTTATATTGTATGTTCTATTTGTTAACTTGCAACATCTGATTATGATCTCATTGTTATAATTCCATTGTCCAAGCTGCCATGACATTTATACATTGTAATTCTCAGGCTGTTAGCAAAGACCTTGTAATCATTTATTACAGAATGTAGAAATTTCATGATTGACAGAAAACAAAAGTTCGGTTTTCTGAATCAATAACAGTTCAGGCTTTTCTCAGATGACCGAGGTATGCGGAACGACCTCTGTTTGGGAGTTGTCCTTTTCCACCCAGTTATTCTGAACATACCACAGAGTTTCTTGTAAGCCATTGATTATTTACTGGCAAGCAAGGGACATATGTAGAATTTTTTAATGTTTGCTTTTTTAAGGAGACAGATGATTTTTTTTCTCTGACCTTGTCACTCTGATCCTTTGGTTTCCTACAAATCATGTTTTCTTGACTTATCCCTTGAGAAATCAAGGGAAAAATCTGTAGGAAAGGGATACATTCATATGTGAGTTTTTAAAAAGCAGACTGTCTTGGTCTAATACAAGGGACTAAGGCAATACTCTTGGTTCCTAGGCCTAAATTTTTCACTTACTGTGAAGTTAATCAGTTTTCCCTTATCTGTGCCTCAGTTTCTTTCCATTTAGCCTGAGACACTGTTAGAAAGTCCTGGGAATTTCCCAAAGGTGCTCAATAAATTTAATCAGATTTTGCTACTTTTATTTGTTTTTATTTTAGTCATGTGATGAGAAAGTGGATTGAGTATCATTTGTTTTTTATTTGGATTTTCTTTTTCCGCTTAGCTCCGAGTCTTCAAATTGGCCAAATCCTGGCCCACCCTGAACATGCTGATCAAGATTATTGGAAATTCAGTGGGTGCCCTTGGCAACCTGACCCTGGTGCTGGCCATTATTGTCTTCATCTTTGCCGTGGTGGGGATGCAGCTCTTTGGAAAAAGCTACAAAGAGTGTGTCTGCAAGATCAACCAGGACTGTGAACTCCCTCGCTGGCACATGCATGACTTTTTCCATTCCTTCCTCATTGTCTTTCGAGTGTTGTGCGGGGAGTGGATTGAGACCATGTGGGACTGCATGGAGGTGGCAGGCCAGGCCATGTGCCTCATTGTCTTTATGATGGTCATGGTCATTGGCAACCTGGTGGTTAGTACTAATTTGTAGATGTTTTTGTTCTTTGCCCTGAACCTCCTGCCCTCAGCCCAGAAGCCTGATCTGCTTAGTCCTCCACTGCCTTCCACGATTGTTAATGTTTATTCTTTCTTGGCCCAGGAACCCTAGGGTACAAGTGAAGGAGAGGAGACTGGTACTTACAAAGTGCCTACTTAGTCATGTCACCCCTCCCCCAACACGTCAACCCTTTTCATAGTTAAGAAAACAACTTAGCAAAATTGACTTTTTCAAAGTCACATAGCTGGTAAATATCAGAGCTTATATTGGACCCTAGACTTCAAAGTCATTGGTCTTTCTGCTGCAGAAAGCTTCCTTTTTCTAAACCAGGATTTCTCAACCTTGACACATTGACATCTTAGGCTAGATAATTCTTTGTTGTGGACTGTCCTGTGCATCATAGGATTTAGCAGCATCCCAGCCTTCTAACCAATAGATGCCAGTAGCATCCCCCAAATTGTGACAACCAAAAATGTCCCCAGACACTGTTGAATGTCCCCTGGGGGCAAAATTGCCCTTATTGAGAAGCACTGATCTAAACCATCTTAGGGTTTTATTTAATTTGTGTAAATGGCAAATCACTTTCTTGCTTTACTCTGATCTGTCTACCTGCTCTCTTCTGCCTCTGTGTATAGAAGCATCACCAACAGATTTTAACACCTTGTTTCTCAAAGTGTGATTTGAGGACTAGCAGCAATAAGATCACTTGAGAGCGTGTTAGAAATGCAGGTGCCAACTGAGCTGCGAAATCAGAATCTGTATTTTTTTTTTTAAGTTGGAGTCTCAACTCCAACTTTGTTGCCTCTACACTCTGTTAGAGTGCAGAGGCACGCTGCAGCCTCAACCTGCTGGGCTCAGGCGATCCTTCTGCCTCAGCCTTCCAAGTAGCTGGAACTACAGATGTGTGCCACCACACCCGGCTAATTTTTATGATTTGCTGTAGAGACGAGGTCTCACCAAGTTGCCCAGGCTGGTCTCAAACTCCCAGGCTCAGGCAATCCTCTTGCCTCGGCCTCCCAAAATGCTGGGATTACAGGCTGAGCCACCATGCCTGGCCTAAGAATCTGTACTTTTAACAAGACCTCCAGGTGATTCACATGTACACTAAAGTTTGAGAAACAGCAATCTTCAGATCAGGCCCCAGGCAAGTATAGAGCAAGGAGAGCTGGAAGAAAGCAAGTTGATACAGTCCCCTAGGAGCTCATCCACATTATTTCTCATCCCGTTTCTGCCACAGAGAAGTGTGTCAGTAGGAGGTTCCTACTCACCAGCCTCTGAACCTGCTGCAGCTACCCTGTTCTTTTATTTGACCTCCAAAAATAGTTGCAGTAATGTTTCTTTAATCCTCCTGTTCTCCATTCCTGGCCACCTTTCCCTCATCCCAGTCCCTCTAGTTTTCCATTCTTTCAGAATATAGCTGCTTCCTGATATGTGGTGTGACCAGCGTCTCCAAGCCCTGGCCTCACCACCCTTTCTCCACTCTACTCTTCTCAGTTGTCTCAAGGACATCTCCCCCTGGCTGACTGTCTCCAGATAACTGAGCACATGACAAAAATTAACTGTTCTTTCAACCGCCTGATGACACTTTCCAGGTTCCCCTGCTCAGTCCCTCTGCCCATCTAGTTCCTAGGAACTGTAACTTGGGAGTCTTTTCTGTCTCTTTTCACTCCCAGCAAATATCTGATGTATCTTAAATACATCTTTCTTCACACATTTTTTTCATGGTATTTCTGTACATAAATCTTTCTTTGTAGTATCTAAGATATGCCCCTTCTTTACATTTCTGTAATTCATCTAGTATTTATAAAAGTGTAATCTCAATACCACCTGCATCATAATTATCCAGGTTTTACGCATTAAAAATGGCCAGGTCCCAGACCTTACACCAAATCTACCAAGTCAGACTCTTTTTCAGGGTAGGCTAAGGAAATACGTATTTTTAACAAACATCCACACCTCCCACCCCCTGAGATTCTTATGCATGCACAGATTTGGGATTTCTATAGCCTAATCCAGCCCCTTATCAACTCATGCATGCAACAGCCTCCTAACTTTTACCCTCACCCTCTGTATGTAGCTATAGGAATGACTTTTTCAAATATCTACCATCTGTAACTCCTTTATTGAAGAACTGATGGTGGATCTAATTAAATAAAGTTCAGATCCTTCAGCCTGGCCTTGAAAGCCCTTTCCAACTTACCCCATTTTACCAGCCACGTTCCTTTTTAATTCTACAAATGGTCCGGATAACCCGAATACCTATAGTTCATTGACTGTTTCCACCCTCTCACTCTGCACATACTGTTATCTCCACCTAAAATGTATGCCTTACTCTTCTTCCGAAGTATGACAAAGTAAGGACCAAGTGTAAATCAAGAAGTGAGCACCTCTCCCACTTCTCAAAAGTAAGTCTTAATAAAAATAAATTAATTAATGTGAGTGTTCAATGTAGTAAATAGGAAATTAAAAATAAAGCTTGTATCAATGACAACATCTGGCTATACCACAGAACACAAAAGTCACCATCACTGTCTTGCTAAAGCTATTTTATTTTTATAAATGTTAAGAAAACAAAGAAAATTTGTTCTTAAAATAGGATGGCATGAAGGTGTATTTCAGTTCTACCTTCTTGACTCGTATGGAAGTATGGCTCTCCGAGCTTAACTTTCTTCTGACATGGGTCTTCTGAGGTATCTACTGGCTCATGAGTATATGGCAATTGTGCACTCTTTTTGACCCTCCCCAATAATGCATATCCACCTTTTTGTTTTTATTTTTGGGGAACTTTCTTCCAAAATGAAAACAGCCTTTGCTTTTTCTGATTATAAGAGAATATATTTTTTGGCACATGTATGTAAAACTATAAAAGAACCAAGTAAAGAGGTGCTAAACTCCTTGTATTACATCCAAAACCAAACAAAATTCCCACCTGGTGACATGATCATTTAAAATACTATGTGGACCAAGCACAACACAACAGAACCTCTTTGAGTCTGTCACAGTCTGTTGGCTTCCAGTTTGCAACCACTAGTTCATGGACAACTTTCCCTAATACCATTCTACATGGATTCCTTTTTTCCAATGTTACTGGCGTAGGTGCTGAACCTGTTTCTGGCCTTGTTGCTGAGCTCCTTCAGTGCAGACAACCTGGCAGCGACAGACGATGATGGGGAGATGAACAACCTCCAGATCTCAGTCATCCGGATCAAGAAGGGCGTAGCCTGGACCAAACTGAAAGTGCACGCCTTCATGCAGACCCACTTCAAGCAACGCGAGGCTGATGAGGTGAAGCCTCTAGATGAGTTGTATGAAAAGAAGGCCAACTGCATTGCCAACCACACTGGTGCAGATATCCACCGGAATGGCGACTTCCAGAAGAATGGCAATGGCACGACCAGCGGCATTGGCAGCAGCGTGGAGAAGTACATCATTGACGAGGATCACATGTCCTTCATCAACAATCCCAACCTGACTGTGCGGGTGCCTATTGCTGTAGGCGAGTCTGACTTTGAGAACCTCAACACAGAGGACGTTAGCAGCGAGTCGGATCCTGAGGGCAGCAAAGATGTAAGATCTCAGCCTAGAAACCAGTCTTGGTCAATGTGAGAGCAAACAGGGCTCCGTCAGCCCTGGGGATTGGTTCCGCTGTGGGCTTGGTAGATTCTAGAGTAGCCAATTCACTTGGACAACTGATCCCACCCTCAGTATCCCTCTGGGCCTTTCCTAGATGACTCCTCAGATAGCCATGGGCCTAGCTCTGTCACTTCCAGATCATCTGGATCAGAGGCTAGAATAAACCCTCAAGTACTTCCCTGACATTAATCTGAGCTATCGCCCTGAAATCAATCCGTAGCCACATTTGGGTCACTGTCTTCTGGGTTTTGTGGTCATACTGATTCCTGACAAGTTGTGAGGCCCTATGGTTATGGGTCAGCCCATCATGAGTTGTAACAAGGATAGTAGAGAGGAGTTAGAGTTGGTGCGTCATCCCCACCAGAGGCAGAGTGTCCTGCGTGGAGCAGGCATGTTGCTGCAGATGTGCTTGATCTCTCTTTTCCTGTGTATCTAGAAACTGGATGACACCAGCTCCTCTGAGGGAAGCACCATCGATATCAAGCCAGAAGTAGAAGAAGTCCCTGTGGAGCAGCCTGAGGAATACTTGGATCCAGATGCCTGCTTCACAGAAGGTGAAAGGCAGCAAGGAGGGATTGGGCATGTGACACTCACACCGCACACAGACACATTTCTGCCAGGGTTAGTGGCTGGGTGAGGGGATAGCTCAGTGGCTATCTTCAGGAACTTTACCCTACCTTTTTTGTTTGTTTGTTTGCTCGTTTGAGTTGGGAGTCTAACTCTGTCGCCCAGGCTGGAGTGCAGTGGCACGATCACGGCTCATCACAGCTTTAGCCTCCTAGGCTCAGATGATCCTTCCACCTCAGTCTCCTGAGTACCTGGGACTACAGGCGTACCAACACACCCAACTAATTTTTTGTAAGGGTGATATCTCGCTATATTGCCCAGACTGGTCTCAAACTGCTGGGTTCAAGCAGCCCTCCTGCCTCAGCCTCCCAAAGTGCAGGAGTTACAGGCATCAGCCACTGGGCCCAGCCTACCCACCCCACCATTTTGAAGGAAGTTATGTTGTTTTCTCTATTTGATTCTGATCTATGACAAGTTTCTGTTCTCAAACTTCTCGCTGTCCATTTTCTCTTGGCATCAGCCCAGAAACTTCCACTAGAGAGACCCACTGTGTCATGGCTGTGCCTGCCTCCTGACTGCCCTTTCTCCTCCCTCTCACTGCTTCTTTGTAGGACCTCTTCCTGACTCCAGAGGGCCTGGCCCTGTTAGCCTTGCAGCATAACCTCAGCCCTGCCACCCTCTCCATTTCTGAATCACACGCTCTGATTCAGCCACTGTACCCCGGCTGTGTGGTGGGGCAGCCCTGGCGGGGCCTGGGAGATGGAGGAGAGGGCAGGTCTGGGTGGGACACGTTTCCAGTCTGACCTGCCTCTCCCGCTGGTGCCAGGTTGTGTCCAGCGGTTCAAGTGCTGCCAGGTCAACATTGAGGAAGGGCTAGGCAAGTCTTGGTGGATCCTACGGAAAACCTGCTTCCTCATCGTGGAGCACAATTGGTTTGAGACCTTCATCATCTTCATGATTCTGCTCAGCAGTGGCGCCCTGGTGAGGCCCGGGGAGAGTGTTTATGAGCGGCTGGCTGGGGAAAGGGTTTAGAGAAGCCAGTGGGAAAAGGCTGGTTGGGGCCCAAGCCCAGTTTCTCTGAAAACAGATTGGCTGTGGACCCAAGGATAATGATCTGTTAAAGTGTTTTGGGCTGGTATTTTGAGCCTTTGGAATTCAATCCACACTTGTTCACTTCCTGACCTTTAGACTTAGCACTCTCCCTCTCAAGCCTGAGACCCTCTTGGCCTCAGAATGAGCACACAAATTCCTGTGTGTCCCCACTGCCTGGTTTACCCCATGCTAAGCAGCCTCCCAAAGTGAAATTCCCTCCCTTATCTAACACCCAGAGTCTCTTGTTCATTGCTTTTCGGTTGCCCAAGACAGGAGGAGGTGGTGTCCTACACTCGCTGTCCTTTCATGGCTGCTGCGTTTGGAGAACCCTTGGCCGTAGCACATGTTTAGAGAGATCTAAACAGATCTAATCAGATCTCTGGTGCAAAGGTTATTTATATTCACGCTGTCCTAAGTGCTTATCATTAATCAGTGATCAGTGAGGCATACAGGGCACTGAACACACAGGCTCCTCCCCTGCCAGGACTAATTATCTGGACATTTGCTTTCATTTTTAGCTGGATTATAACTGAGGACACCTGGACAGAGTCTGGTGTGAGGGAGTCTTTGCCAGTTGAGTAGATTTGAAGACAGCAGGAACTAGAGGCAGTATACATTTTCCTTCTTTTCTTTTTTTTTTTTTTTTGAGTTGGAGTCTCACTCTGTCACCCAGACTGGAGTGCAGTGGCCGCTCCTGGCCACTGCAGCCTCGACCTGCTGGGCTCCAGTGATTCCTCCACCTCAACCTTCCAAGTAGCTGGAACTACAGGCACGCGCTACCACATCCGGCTGATTTTTTTTTATTTATTGTAGAGATAAGGTCTCACCAAGTTGTCCAGGCGGGTCTCGAACCCGCGGGCTCAGGCAATCCACTCCCCTCAGCCTCCCAAAGCACGGGATTACAGGCTGAGCCACCAAGCCCAGCTTTCTTCTTTTCATTAAGGAAAAGATGAAGGATGTAGAATTTTGAAATGTCCTTAAAGGCACATTTATATAGGTATAGAATCAAAGCCTAATCTGGAAGCAAAAATAATAATAATAATAGAAGAGAAATTCCAAGTTCAATTGCAACAATGACTTGGGAAGTTTCACTGACTTGTGAGTTGGGAGAATAAGAGAGGCTGAGAGCAGCAGCAACATGTTTTCTTTTCTTTTATTTTTTTTGAGTTGAAATCTCACTTCATTGCCCAGGCTGGAATGCAGTGGCACGCTCACAGCCACCCCAGCTTCAACCTGTTGGGTGCCAGCGATCCTTCCGCCTCAGCCTTCCAAGTAGTTGGAACTACAGGCACGTGCTACCATGGCCAGCTAATTTTTGATTTATTGTAGAGATGAGGTCTCACCAAGTTGCCCGGGCTGGTCTTGAACCTGCAGGCTCAGGCGATTTACTTGCCTCAGCCTCTCAGAGTGCTGGGATTACAGGCTGAGCCACCAAGCCCAGCCAGTAGTATGTATTAAAGACAAGCTCAAGGATGAAAATGATAGCTTTCACAAAGAGGATCATGGGAAGTGAGGGGAATACTTATGCAGGAGGTGTCAGGATAAAGTAGGAGGCAAAAAGGATGGCTTGGTAGCCACTAATCTGCGGGAAGTGGAGCCAGACTGTCCTGCCTGCCCCTGGGTCATTTGTTGTATCAAAAGCATTCATACAGTGCTTCTTGAGGCTCTGCAGAGGCACCCAAGATGACAGCATTGTCTCTGTACTTGAAAAAAGGGAGGATCAGACAAAGACCAGGAATTGGATCAGACAAAGGCGAGTGATCAGAGAAAGGTGTTTTATTATCGGTGTCACTGTTATTCTTCAAGTCTAGTAAACAAAAACCTAAAATAACAGAGAGAGGGCATGCCTCATCATTTGATTCTTTGCCATCTCTACAAAAAAGAGTAAAGCAGCAGGGAGACACAGGTATTGGACTGTCTTTACTGCTCACCTTTGACAATTTTTATTTGTCATAGTTGAACAGCCAGGGGATACTTGGTTCAGTGCACTAAGGTCCTGTGGGGTAGTAGGCCTGAGATTTAAGAATAGCAATGGGAAGTTACAACTACAGCATCCAAGAGAAGAGCAGAACACGGTTATGATGAGACATCAGAAGGAGGGGATTAGAGCCCCCTGTGACATAAGACCAGTCTTGGGCATCTCACAGCCTTGGGTTATAGAATATATTTCCAGTGCATGGAATGAATGGGAGACCTGACATGAAAGCTGTTGCTTTATTGATGCAAAAAGGGGATTTATTTGTCCTCAGACCCTGAGAAGGACTGTGAAACCCGTGACCTCTGTCCCCACTGCCCACAGGTGAGACTGGAGCACCTGATAGCCGTGTGCCTCCATCTTGGAAGATGAGGCTGCAGACAGCCCAGTTCTGTTCTTCCTTCTGGAACTTTTTGGAGCAGGGGTCTCCCATTGCATCACAGAGAACTTTCCTGTCACCTGCACACTCTCCCCCTGCTTGGGGAACTCCCTCCTCTTAGTATGGTGTAGTCCACCACTGTAGATGGGACTACTCATGCCCTCGTATCAGGGAAGTACCTCATTCGTGGATTCCAGAGAAAGAAAGGAGTACTAAGATTTTCCTCACCTGAGTGTCCCCCACCCCTGTGACTCTCCACCCATATCTGTGGTGTCAAGGGGCTGGAAAGAGAAAGATTTTGCCCTGTCTTTTGTATGTAGCATTGGTGAGGATGTGGAGAAATTGGAACACTCTTATGCAGTTGTTGGGAATGTGAAATGGTGCAACCACTTTGGAAAACAGTTTGGAAGTTCCTCAAAAAATGAAACACAGAGTTACCATGTCATCCACCAGTTCTATTCCTGGGTATATACCCTGGAGAAATGAAAAATGTCCACCTAAAAATGTATACACAGATGTTCACAGCAGCACTATTCACAATAGACAACAAATAGAAGCAACACAAATGTCCATCAACTAGTGAAAGATAAACAAAATGTGGAATATCTATAACTGGAATATTACTAAGCCATAAAAAGGAAAACCTCTAGAAATAGAAAATAGATTGGCAGTTTTCTAGGACTAGAGGGATGAGAGGACTTGGGAGTGTGGGGGTTTTTTTTAGAGGTAATGAAAATTCTCTGAAATTGATTATAGTGATGAAGGCACAACTCTGAATATATAAAACCTTTTTAAATTGAAAGTCCTGTGTCATGGGGGGAGAGAAAAGGGAAGGAGACAGGATGCTGGTGACAGGCCAGCCCTGTGGGGGAGGGCTGCCTGCAGAGGGCAGGGCTCCCAGTCTTGCCTGTCTACCTCCATACTCTATAATAGGCAGCTGCTGCCTCTCTTTCAGGCCTTCGAGGACATCTATATTGAGCAGAGAAAGACCATTCGTACCATCCTGGAATACGCCGACAAGGTCTTCACCTATATCTTCATCCTGGAAATGCTGCTCAAGTGGACAGCCTATGGCTTCGTCAAGTTCTTCACCAACGCCTGGTGCTGGCTGGACTTCCTCATTGTAGCTGTACGTGTCCTGCTTTCTATTTCTCACCCCTTGTAGCAGAAAAACAGACAGAGGTCTCTCTTCTTCTAATGGCTGTAGCTGCTGGGCCCCAGGTTGTAAAATAAGATGTGACTATAGGTTTGGGTGAAGCCTCTTTCATAGCACTCAGGTCTTCATTTGGGGATGGGGAACTCTGAAGTCCCTGCATTCGCTCCAGGGACCTGCCAGCCAACTCTATTCTGATGGGTTTGGCCCAATTTAGACTCAGAGATTAGGAGTAGGAAGTGGAACCATTGGTCTCAAAGCCCCTTGTAGTTAGTCTGGAGGCCAGAAGGTTCTTGCCCCAAGCCAGCTCTGCACACCTCTGTACCTGTGGGGTCCTCTTTCTGCTGCCAGGAGAAGGGGTGAGAGCCGAGGTATGGAGGCTGTTGGGAGGGAGGCAGTAATGGGCTCTCTGTGAACTCCCCTGCTGGCCATTCCCATGAGAATTTCACCTAGCTCAAAGTCTTGACACCAGACTCATCTAAACAAGTCAGTTTATCAGGGAGAGGGGAGGGCGACCACACCCCCAACAAAGCCTGCCTTTCCACATATTGCCATTTCTGCAGTGATCATCCTTTTTCCCTCCAGGTTCCAAGACTATTTCCAAGGTTTGTTGGCCATGAGCGCCCATGTTACTTTTCAGGTTGAAAGCTTCATCATCTGGAACTCTTTCTCTTCCATCAGCACTTGTTCTTTGTTAGGTTTACTAACAGTGATGACTGTTCTCTTATTCTGTATAATAACTAAAGTTTTTTTCTTTCAGCGAAAGCAGCATTTTAAAGAAAGGGTGAATGGGAATAACATCAGGGCAGTGGAGAACCCACTTCCTGCTGAGGACTGGGAAGTGCCAACAGCATGGCATGGGGGAGGCTGAGTGGTCCATTTAGAATACAGGTTTCAGTGACTGTGTGGGAACGAACAGCCTGTGGAGTGCCCCTGGATCCAGAGAGCACAGCATGGCAGTCTCTCTCAGATAACAGGAGCCCATACTCTGCACCGGTAATGATTTCTGCTATATAAATGGATGCCTTTCCTGTACATTGTCTGCATCTTCCATGGTTAGTGACTCCTTCCCAGAGCTGTCACTGTGCCCTTAAGGTGAATCGATAGGTGCAGCCTCCTCACAGGAGACCGGCTCGAGACCCTCCCACAAGAGATGTCACATTCCCTCCAGCAGCTGTTGGTACACCCTTGTGGTAGAAGGACCAGTCCCTCCCACAGACAGAGCTGGCACTCCAAGACTTCAGGAGTGGGCTTAGGATCAGACCCAGAAAATGGAAGCAAGACTGGGCCAGCCTTCTTTCTAGAGGAAGGGGAAGTGCCATGGAGTCTTCGTTTCACAGTAACTCCTCAGGACTACCTGGAGGCAGATGTGCAGCACCTGAACTCAGATGTGCGCATTCACAACCACGCTCCCAGCTGCCTGGAAAGCTGTGACTTGGAACAAAGCTTCCCCACCATGACCTTTCCCTCTCCCATCTACCCTGACCTCAACACTCACTCCTCTCAGAGGCGAACTACCCCAATATAAATCAAAATTTGAAAATATTAATCAGGTATCCCACATGCCTCTGGTACCCTAATAAGCTGCTAAAGGCATTAACAGTCCTACACATTACCATTTATTTAGTAAGCATTTTTTTGTTTTTATGAGTTGGAGTCCCTGTTGTCCAAGCTGGAGTGCAGTGACACACTCACGGCTCATTGCAACCCCAAACTCCTGGGCTCAGGTGATCCTTCCACTGCAGGCACACACCACCACACCTGGCTAGTTTTTTGTATTTTTTTGTAGAGACAAGGGTGGTCTCAAACTCCTAAGTTCAAACAGTCCTCCCACTGCCACCTTTCAAAGTGCTAGTATTATAGGTGTGTGTCACTGCGCCTGGCCTGGCAAGCCTGTTTATGACTTTTTGTACTAGGTGGAAAGGGGTAAAAAGCATAAGACAGGCATGTAACCAGTTGACAACAATCTATAAATCCCTTCAGCTTTTAGGGATTGCTAGATTATACATTGCTGTGGTACCTAACATTGGCTCCTATGAACACCTCTATCAGTTGAATGCCATTCTCTTTGTAGAATTGTCCCAGGAGCCATAAGGAGTCACAGGAGGGTAGGCAGCAAGGGTCCCAGGCCCTGGGACCCTTACACTAGCTTCCAGGACAACTGTGGCCTTATTCCAGGCTTGTGCTAAATGGGGAGAGTCCCAGTCCATCACAGTGATTCCACTGGCTGCTGCTTTTGAGTTGTGGGTGGAGAATAAGGCTTGAACTAGCACCTAAACTAGCTGGAACTGTCCACTTGAGCAAAATATCCGGTTCCTTTGGCATTTTAGAGCATCCAGCAGGTTAGGTTCTAATTTACTACCATGCACTGGTGATTTGATGTGTGAGTATGTTACTCATCACCATGTTTGTCTCCCTAATGGATTTTCATTCTTCCTTGTTTCCCTTTAAGCTGCCAAGAGTACTTTTCAGAGTTGTAGGATAATCCAGACAACTCCAGTTGTTAATTATCTTTATTTACAAATTATGCAGGTTATCACACAGGAACATTTTTTTGTTTTTTGTTCAGGCCCTTGGCTGTGCTGGAGATAGTGTCCTATAAAAGAAATGTGTCATCTCTTCCCCAGGGAAATGTGTCCCATGGTACACGAAAGCTGACTGGTCTGTCAGTTCCAGGCATGTGAACTCTCAGAGCCCACTCGCCTCATCCTGAATTCAGACTGCTGAAAACACTTTCCACTTGAAAGTGTTCACATCATTTTGAAAAAGTCCCCTAGTGTCTCTCCCTTTTTTTCCCTCATGCCTACAGCCATAGATGCCCGGAATTTTGACATCTCCTCAATTCCTTTTTTTCCTTAGGTTTGAGTCTTTCCTTAAAGTATACTTTAAGCAATGTTAGGATTATCTCTGGTGAGGGCTTAACATGGGGACTCAGAGGATTATAAAAGAGCCTTCAACTGCTAAGGGAATAACCCAGATAAGACCTTTATTGATCCTGTATTGAGAGACCTTGGCCAGTTTAATCAACTGAGCAGCAGATTATCTCTCAGAAACATTTAGAGCCAGCCTCTACATTGGCCTTTGTACCTTCTCCATTCTCCGACTGTCAGCCTATCTGTTATCAGATAAGTCACCTACCCTGAAGAGCTGGCGTCTTCTTGCATTATATGGGGCCTGTAGCCACTCAAAGCTTAGTTTCTTGCAATCTTTACCTGGCAAAGTTTCACAGAATGAAACTGACCCAGGGGACTTTGGAACTCAGGGATTGGTTGACATGGGATAGCTTACCTTCAGATGTCCCTATTGAGGCCTCACTAATGATCTGGCAGTTTTAGATTATCTGGGGTCAAGAGTTGGCTGCATTTGGTGATAGTAGGAAAAACACACCTCTGTGTAAGTTCTTACTGATAGTGATGGAAGATCGGAGAGAAAGGGATTGATTAGTACTATGTTCTAGATAAGACTTTTGAAGCCCTTGTTTTAGGCAAAGCTTGAACTCTGGGCCATCTGCCCTTCCAAGAACATTAAGGTAGCCTAATAGGGCAGCGTTTACTTCCAGATTTGCTTCAGATACTGCCTAGGGCTCCAGAGACAATACCTACGCTGATGGATTATGAGTACCTGCATACATCAAGGTTGACATCCCTTTTTATTTTTATTTTTTTTGAGTTGGAGTCTCACTCTGTTGCCCAGACTGGAGTGCAGTGGCCGCTCCCGGCTACCGCAGCCTCGACCTGTTGGGCTCCGGCAATCCTTCCGCCTCAACCTTCCAAGTAGCTGGAACTACAGGCGCGTGCTACCACACCTGGCTAATTTTTTTTTTTTTTTGTAGAGATGAGGTCTTACCAAGTTGCCCAGGTGGGTCTCGAACCGTGGGCTCAGGCCATCCACTCACCTCAGCCTCCCAAGGCGCAGGATTACAGGCTGAGCCACCGAGCCTGGCCACATCCCTTTTTAAAACTGAAACCTTTAAACCTGAACATTCCTAACCCTTGCTAAGTCCGTGACCTTCCACTTCTACTATCCTCTGCCAGAGCTGCTGCTTAATGATAAATGTTTTCATTTAAAAAAATTTTTTTAAGTGTATGTGCAAAGAATTAAAGCCCAGGATAGAGATAAAAAGCAGCAAATGAAACTGAGTTGTAGATTAAATATCAGCTTAAGCTAAGCTCATCTACAGCTACCCCTTCCCAGTAGAGGGAGCGTTAAGAGCTGTTGATGGGAATATCTTGACCTATCCTAGAATTTGCAGCGTAATATAAAAGGCTACTCTAGGAAGCCCAGAGCTCAAGCATTGCAGAATTTGATCAGCTAAAGGTGTTTTTAGGTCTAGTCTTTCCTGAAAAGCTCTGTGTCTGTCTCGGGTTAGGCCCAGGCAGTCCTAGATGTAGTTAGAATCATGTGAAGGATGATGTGGTAACTTAGTTCTGAGAGCGCCAATACAGCAAGGTAAGTTTGCCCTGGAAGAGCCGGAAAGTGTTTGACCATGTGCCTAGGCCTGGAGATCTGCGGGCTTCTTCTCCTCAGTGTGGCAATTTAATCAGCTCTGGATTGTTCAGACACTGATGATCCTGTTGGAATATTGTCATATAACCTGCCTGTTGAGGATGTGAGCTTTCTGTAAGAGAAAGAGCACTGGCCCGGGAGTCCACCAGTGTGGGTCTTTAATCCTGACTCCAGAACTCCCAGTGGGACACTGGACAGATTCTTATATATGGGTGTCAGTTTCCTCATCCATAAAAATGAAAAAAAAAATTTTTTTTACAAGAATTCTTTCAGCTATTGTTCTCATGATGAGAGTTATAGAAGATTGTCCTGGAAATGACAGACCAGCGACCAGTTCATTTTGGGTGTTTTGGAAGGAATGAATGAAAATTATAAGGAAAAGTATGGATTCAAGTTTTCCAGACCCACCCAAGTTCTTATGGCCAGGAAGAAGTCATAGGTATAGTTAAAAGATAGAAGGATTATTATAGTTAAAAGTATGAGCCGGGCTTGATGGCTCAGCCTATAATCCCGTGCTGGGAGGCTGAGGTGAGTGGATTGCCTGAGCCCGCGGGTTCGAGACCCGCCTGGGCAACTTGGCGAGACCTCATCTCTACAATAAATCAAAAAAATCAGCCGGGTGTGGTTAGCACATGCCTGTAATTCCGGCTACTCGGAAGGCTGAGGCAGAAGGATGACCGGAGCCCAGCAAGTCAAGGCTGCAGTGGCCGGTAGCTGCCACTGGGTGACAGAGTGAGACTCCAACTCAAAAAAAAAAAAAGTATGAGAAAAATTGCATAAGTGAGTTCTCATGGAGCCAGAATTCTTGGGAACTGCAGAGTCAGCTGTGGGACTTATTGACTGTTTCAATTGTTGTTGACATGCAGTGACTCATCAAATTTTCAAACATGGTTTTTTGTCAACCAGGCGTGAGAGAGCTTGTCCCTGTTGGAAATCCAATGGTGAATGAGCTGAGGAGGGGGCAGCTTGTGTGGAGTATGTGTATTTATCTGTATTCTTTTCCATAGGTACCATTAATTTGTCTGGCTTAATTTAATGGGAACTTCTGGGACCTGCAGAGACTGTAAAGGGCGAGGGTAAGGCTCTTGTCGTCTGTTCAGGCTCCTCTCCATCCAGGGGAACTTCCTCACTCTCTCTCCCTCTCCCGTCAGCCTCTCCCCTCTTCCAACTTGTATGTATGTTCTTCCACCTTCTCTCGAGTTTTCTCCCTTTGTGTTTTTTCTTCTGCCTCTCAACCACCTTTCCTTCCAGGTCGTTTGATTCAAGTTGAAGTAGGCAGCTGGTGTTACCCACTTCCTCTACCTGGGGGGCCCAGTCTGTGTAATCAGTGGTAGGGGCTTTATTCTAACACTCTGGAACCTCTGTTTTCTTTTTTTTTTTTTTTTTTTTTTTTTTGTTTCTTTTTTTGTTTTTGTTCTTCTCTTCTGTTTCCGTGTAGGTCTCTTTAGTCAGCCTTATAGCTAATGCCCTGGGCTACTCGGAACTAGGTGCCATAAAGTCCCTTAGGACCCTAAGAGCTTTGAGACCCTTAAGAGCCTTATCACGATTTGAAGGGATGAGGGTAAGATACTAAGAGCAGCTGATCCTTCTGCATGCCAGTGGAAACTGTTTAAGCATGCTAGAACTGATCACATGGTGGGAAGATCATTCCAACACGAACTCTGTGATGCAGCTGCTGATTTGATCCTCCACTCTCTCCCCTGCACCTGCCCCGTGCGAAGGGGAGTTGCATCAAGCTGCCTCATCACATTAATATTGGCCCTACCCCCAACAACATGCCATTGCAGAACATGTCAACATTGGCTATTCTCATTTGGCCTGGCTTACCTGTAGCACTTGGGGCGGCTTTCTGGGCTGTTGATTCAATAGGGAGAATCACCAGGTGCAAAGAAGGGGAATTGTAACCCACAGACCCACGAAAAGCACAGGCTGCAGGCAGGGATAGTGCTGTGTAGGAAATCAGCCAGGTGGGGACTCTGGCCTTGAGTCACTGAGAAAGTGGCTGAAAAGGGGCTTGAAGACTTGATGGCAGGCCTGGAATTGGGGATGGAGGAGAATTTGGCATGGTCCTGGGAGAACAAATGCTTTTCTTTCTATTCTGATTCCTCTTATTGCACCTTGTTGTTCTCAGCCCAGTCCTGTAAGGACTGGCAGCCTTTGTCTGACAGCAAAGCTTTCCTCCTCACCCCCCACCCCTCTGCCCATGCGATACAGTCCCCCTATCCTCACACTGTAAAAATTGCAGCCAGGTATGATGCTAGACGACTGAATATCAGCTAGTTCTGAAATGCCTCAGGACCTCCTATTCCTGCTTTGGCGATACTCCACCCAAATCCAAACAGTACAAGGTGGTGTCACCCTGTCAACTTAGAAATAAGGCACCCTCTTTTGATGCCATTTTCTTGTCTCTTTTGATTTAAATAATTGTGTGTGTGCGTGCATGCATGTGCACACACACACACACACCCTAAAAAGTCAATTTCCTAAAATCAAGCAGGCAACTGGCTTTGGTGTTAATAGTTGTTCTGTGGTAATCAGAGAGGTCTGTTATACTTAACGAGACCAAGAAAACTCATTTCGATTCAGATGTTGAGTACGTGCAGGAGAGCAAACCAGAGGCTAAGTTTCTCAATGTGCACATGTCAGAACGTAGGAATAAAAGTTAAACTGTTGCAATAGTCAACATGAAGCAAGACTGATTGGAGAAACTAGACACTGGGACAATGCTGCTTTATTCATTCCATGAAGCCATCCCCACTTGTACAGAAAGAGGAAAAGTTAATTGGAGCCTGGGAATTTTATTTTATTATTTAAGTGTATTCAAATGCTTTTTGCAAGAAACTTGTGTTTCTTCTGTAGCACAGTCACAGTTTGATGTACTAAATGTAAGCTTTCTGCAATCCTTCTGAAACCATCTGCAGGAAAAGAAGTTCCACAGCAGTATGAACTTAATTTATTTTATTTTATTTTTTAAAGACTTGAGATTTTAAGTCTTTCTCCTGCAGATAAGAGAAGTTTTAGAATGTGTGCAATAAGGTCTTTGTTATGCTCAGGGTAAATTGAGGAAGAGAGAGTATATTGCACGAGACTCGCTGGTTTACGTGACCGTGGTGTGGTTGCAGATGTGATGGAGTATTCTTCCCTCCTCTCCCCCCACCTTTGCACACTTTTTAGCAGGGGTTAGATTTTTAAATAAATCTTACTAGTTTTGTTATGGAGCTGATAGTCCACTTCAGCGACTGAAAAGCTGAGGGCAAGATGCAACCAGAAGAAGCCACCAAAGACAATGCTTGCAGTACTGTGCCTGAGCCTGGAAGCCTGTGACCCTCCACACCCTAGCAGTGAGCCTGGAGCTCCTAAAAGGAGACTGTTAGCACCTGAAGGAAGCCCCCAGCAGATGCCCATCTGTCGCTCGCTACTGACTTCCTCCATCTAGGTGCCCTCACTGTCAGTCCTGTCCCGTGGCAGACAGAGGTAGTCCCCACTTACCAGCTGATGCCAGTTTGCTCACGAGGCAACTATTTGAATAGCGTGGACACGGGAGCCCCTTTGGTAGCCACACCTCTCCCAGCAGTCGCTCCTTCTTTTTCTGCCTTCCTGGATGCTCTGTTTCCATACCCCCAAAACTTGTACTTGTCAACTTTCAAGTAGTTTAGGAATCCAGAGACCCAGAATGAATGGTCAGAACAAGAAAGTTTTATTTGGAAAGCTTCTACACCAAGTTTTTTTTTTTTTCTTTTTTTCTTTTTTTTTTTTTTTGAGTTGGAGTCTCACTCTGTTGCCCAGACTGGAGTGCAGTAGCCACTCCCGGCCACCGCAGCCTCGACCTGCTGGGCTCCGGCGATCCTTCCGCCTCAGCCTTCCGAGTAGCTGGAACTACAGGCATGTGCTACCACACCCGGCTGATTTTTTGACTTATTGTAGAGATGAGGTCTCGCTGTCCAGACGGGTCTCGAACACTCGGGCTCAGGCAATCCACTCACCTCAGCCTCCCAGAGGCGCGGGATTACAGACTGAGCCACCGAGCCTGGCTTATACCAAGTTTTTAAAAAATAAGATAATATGGGCAAGAACTTGTTTAAACCCAAAGCTGGAATTTAAAACAATGTTCATTAAGGGAAACTTTGGTAAAGAAGTGCCACCTCATTTACTTGACTTCAGTCACTAACAGACAGTACTGACCTGGCTGGTTGGGTAGGTGGAGAGGACCCATGGATCCATTCCTGATCTGTGGGGTCCCAGCCCTTCTGTGGAAGAGTAACCTCCACAGAAAAGGTAGGATTTGACTGAGCTTATAATAAGGTCCCCAGTAATGAACAGAATTAGGTATTTATGTTTTGCTTTTCTGTAGGGGCATATGTTTTTTGTTCTTTGGTTTGGGTTCTTCAACATTTGAGAGCTTACTCTTAGAAATTTTTAAATAAGAAATCTTCATGAACTGAACACCATCCATGCAGATAGGCTCAACTGTCACTGTGCTGCGCCAAATATAGGCTTGGACCTTTACTTGAGAAGGAGCATATGACCCAAGCCTGTCCTGGGACACTGACTTCAGACTCCTCTACTTCCTCAAACCAAAGCCCAGAAAATTGAATCACTTGTGCTATTGGCAAAGGAATACTTAATGCCGTTCTTTGCTTTTCTCTCCTCCATAGTAGTCTTCAGTTAAAGATCTTGCTGTGCTATTCAATTGTTGAGGGCGTATAATAGGAATGCTATGAAACATGCATGCATTTTTGTTGATTGTCAGTACATAGTTGTCCATTAAAGCCATGTTCCCTCTGCCAGATGTTAAAAGTTAGTTGACAGATTTTCTAGTATTTAATGAGCACAATAATGTCCTAGGTGTTACAGAGAAGACAAAAATACTGCAAAAATTAATATCTGTTGGAATTTTCTCATCAATTAAGTGGGATTTGTATCAGTCTCTAAGTATAAACTTCCATCGAAAAAAGTAACTTTTTATAGATTGCTAGGATCTAGCTTTGAGTAATATTTCTACATCTAGTTTTTAACAGTAATGAATTTCATCATAGTTAAAGGCAATCTAGAATGACTAGAAAGTATTAGAGAGGGGATCCTACTTATTGATTAGCCGTCAATGGAAATTTGAACTATCATGTATAATAAATATATCTTTAATGAGAGAGTTCAAAGTAAGATGCATGGTTTTTTGCCCTGTAGTTACTGAGAATAACAAACAGCATAATGACAATTCTTTATGGAACAGGGTTAAACAATGTCTGAGTAATATATTACAATTTGTCAACTAATATTCACAGCAAGGAAGAATATTAGTAAATTTTGCTGACTTTTTTTGTTTTTTTCATAAAACTAAGGTAAAAAGTTATTTGGTTAAGATTAATAAATGAACATACATTTGCATCTTACAAATTACTTCAGAACTTACAGGATTTTTGTGTTGTTTTAAAGAACAAGGCTCAGTAAATACTTTTGTATATTGATTCCTTTGAACAGATATATGAGTATAAAAGTTCAAAGAGACCACCTAGCCAGTTAACTAATGTTTCTTCTGTACAGTAAATATCCCACATTTAACTGTAACACATAGACCCTAGGTAGGACAGATTAAACTGTGTTTGAGTAGAAGTTTAAGATCATTGTCTGTATAGTCAGAAGAGTTCCTGGAGGAAGTAGGTTCTGAATTGATATTTAAAAGCAGCATTTCTAGGTTCCAAGTCCTTTGGGACATACTTCCCTATCACGCATTTGTAATGGTCTGATAGAAGGTCATGATCTCTCACCTAAGCTCTGCTGCATAATGTTGATACATAAACGCGGGCTTTTGAACTTTCACATAATCTATTCCCTTAGTGTTTGAAAATTGATTCCATTTGTTAATCATCCTCCTTTTACCTGTTCTTCTGCACATTTCATTGCTTTTCAGTGCTCCAACCAAAGGATTAGTAACTGTAGAGTGCGGAGGTAAATTCGAGTCAGAGTATCTGACAAACATGATAACATAAAGAAACAAATATGAATATCATTCTTGAAAATAACATTGGGGATTTTCCAGATTTCAGATATTCTGACTTTCCCAACTCAAGGCAATAAACGGTTAACAAAGTGCTAAACATTTGATATTAATGACAGAGCTATCAGATCTAGAAGAGATTTCTTGGTCTAAGAATTAAGAAATAACTGCCTCTCAATCTAAAGGCCTTCATGTATGAATTGGAGAAACACAAAATGAATATTTTAATCTAAAAGGAAGAGTAACTCCTTAGCAGAAAAGCGTTGCCTTTTTTATATAAGACAGAATAGGTAGTTTTTCTCAGCCACATGCTCTGATGAGTGACATACCATCTAAGCAAAAACAGAAGATGAGGAAAACCTAAACCCATGACTCAAGTTAGAGCCTAGAGCTACCCCTGGCATTCTTTGTACAGCACGAGCTTTTCACCCTTTCTGTGCTGTGCTTGGTGGCAGCCCATCGTGTCTTTTACCTGCACTGAAAAACTGACACCGGACGTAGTAATACTTGTCATTTCCTCTGACAAAACATTAGGAGAAGACAGTCTTCATTTTTATCTAGTGTCTTAAATATTTTAACTACATTAGTCCTCCTAGGATATTAGAAAAAGGAAGAAACACTCTTCCTGTATTAGAGCAACCTTTCCGGACCTTAGCAGTCCTGCTTAAGACAAGAACAAGTGAGAATTGGGGCAGAAATGGAGACCAACCTTGTCTTCTGTCCCGCCACCCAAAATATTATTTTGTGAGCACGTTAAACTCCTCTAGTGAAAACTGCTGCAGCAGTTTCATAACTACAGTAGTTTCACAACTGTAATAGTGTTACAGTGTTAAGCAAAATCAAAGTGAAAAACAACCCAGAAACTTCTATTCCTAAGGGTTTTTTTCCTTTGCCTTTTTTTAATTCCTGAGCTTATTGTAGTCAGTGACTTTTAACAATATGAGTCTCAAGGGCAGTGATGATCTAACCCAAAACTCTCTTAAGATTTAAGTCATTCCTATTTCTAATACATTGTGATGAATGGAGTCAAGCCCTGGATTGAGCAGAGAGACATCAGCATTAGCCAAGCAGGGAGCGACTCTCTGATTTAAAAGCTTACAAAGTCAGAAAAAAAGGCTGGAGAAGAATGATGAATCTTGAGTGAAAAGCACATCTGTTCAGATTTTATTTTATTCTGTTTGGTAGAGGGAATATAGCTTTTTTTCTTGAGCCTGCACAATCTGCATGCTCAGCTATTGCCTGAAATAAGATAACTGGCCTTGCATAGTCATAAAAGAGACGTTATGTACTGTTGACTGATTCTCTGCTAACCCCTAGGGGTAGTTCTCTGTGATTTTGAACAGTCTTATCTTGTTTTTCAGAGGGGGAATGTCTGTTGAAAGGCAACTGGTGACTAAATAAACTGAAGTTCAGTTTTCCCATGGAGGTATATTTTATGAATTGAGGGAGACTGGACTAAGAAATAAATTTTTCAGCCCCAGGTTGATCATAAGCAGAGAAGATCTAGGTCAACTTGGGCAGAAAAATTTGTGTTAGTCGAAATATAGATTTAACTTACTAAAATTCCTTAAAATGACTTCAAATTTTATTCCTACTTGTCGACCTGTCCAGTTTAATTCCAAATGGAGCATAATGCTTCCATAACAGACCAAGCCCTAGTATCATTCCCCTCCTGGAAATCAAAAGCGTGTGCTTGCCCCTTTGCTCCCAACACTCAGCAACCTCCCCTTCCAATGCAGGTGGTGGTGAATGCCTTGGTGGGCGCCATCCCCTCCATCATGAATGTGCTGCTGGTGTGTCTCATCTTCTGGCTGATTTTCAGCATCATGGGAGTTAACCTGTTTGCGGGAAAGTACCACTACTGTTTTAATGAGTCCTCTGAAATCCGATTTGAAATTGAAGATGTCAACAATAAAACAGAGTGTGAAAAGCTCATGGAGGGGAACAATACAGACATCAGATGGAAGAATGTGAAGATCAACTTTGACAATGTTGGAGCAGGATATCTAGCCCTTCTTCAAGTGGTAAGTATTGTTATTTTTTTCTGTAAGCCCAGGAGAACAATGTCATTTTCCAAACTGGTTTCAGAGAGGCATCTTTCCTGAGTATTCTCTGACATCTACAAGATTTCGGCAACAAATAAAGATTCCCGCAGTGGACTAAAGTGGTGGAGAGGTCACCTTCTCTCCCTAGGCCAGAGTGTGCAGTTAAAGAGAAAGGTAAACAAAAATCAAGAAGATAAGTGCACAGACAAAAGAAAAGTGATGGCAGTTTTGATGAGGCAAAATAATCTTCCTGCACCCTCCACCCCAGAATAATCTCACATGCGGTCTACACTAAAGTTAACTAAAGAAAAGCATTTGGCAGTGCTTTGGTGCCTTCAGCTCCGCACCAGAAAAAGGTCTTAGATTAACGTATCACAGTAAGGAGGGATTTATTTTAATGTAGATAATTCTCTTTTACCTAATTTCATTCCATCGCGCCTAGTTTTCTCTCCTCTCACCAATGTTTTGGAATGTTTGTCAGGACAGTATGATGCAATGAAAGCTCATAGGCTTTGAAGTCATCAGACAGATACAGATTTTTTTCTTTTAAGTCGAGGTCTCACTCTGTCGCCCAGACTGGAGTACAGTGGAACAGTCACAGCTCCCTGCAACCTCAGCCTTCTGAGTTCAGGCAAACCTTCTGCCTCAGTCTCCTGAGTAGCTGGGCTGGGACTACGGGCATGTGCCACCATGTCCAGCTAATTTTTGTGTTTTTGTATTTTACTTTTGTATTTTTTATTTTTGTAGAGACAAGGTCTCACTACGTTGCCTAGGCTGGTCTTGAACTCCTGGGCTCAAGCAATTCTCACACTGCGGCCTCCCAAAGTGCTGGGATTTGAGCCACACTCCGATATGTACTGGATATGTAACTTTGGACAAATTATTCAACCTCTCTGGCTCTGTTTCTTCATCTGTTAAATATAGATAATAATACTTGGTTGTTAAGAGGATTTGTGACTTTTTAAAAAATTTCTTAGCACAGTGCCTAGCTCATAGCGGTACTTAAATAATGGAAATTATTATGTATTTTTGTTACTATTATTATGATGTCTATATCATACAGTTCTTGGGAGGACTCAATACAGTAATGCAGCTGAAGCTCTCAACCTAACTTTACACCTAGTAAGCACTCACTATTAGCTAATAGAAGACAGTAAAGGTCATGGAATGAGCAGTAGTTTCTCCTACTCCTTACCTCCAAAGCCCTTTTGCTGTTCTATCTGAGTTCAAGAAATTGGACCCACACATTGAATATGAATTGAAGCAGCTCCAGAAAATCAGTGCACATCAACAAGCCAGTCAAACATGGTAGCCACATTGCCCCCACCATATGCCAGGCACTGTGCTTGGCAGTACAGTACTTGGGCTAATGAACGAAGAACTTCCCATGCCCCCAAAAAACTTAGAAATCTGGTTTAGTAAATAAAACACAGAGAATAGTACATTGGTACTCTGTATTTGTTTCCAAAACCGGGCTAGATGTAGTAGGTGAAGGAGTAGAATTGGAAAGAGACTGCCGTGGGTGAGGCCAGTATTGCTGCTACATAGGCTGCACGCATGGAGATTAGTAAGGGATAAATCTGTATCTTGTAGATTTTTTTTTTCCTAATGCACCTATGAATTTTTCAGACCCCACTGCTTAATACCTTTTTTTAAGAATGCCTCCTCAATGGTGGGCTAAGATTAAGCACCTTCAGTAGATTATTCCTGCCATTCAGTCATAAACATGAGTTTGCCCTAGCTTTAGGCAACCTTCTCAGGCCCATTTTAAAAAACTTTTGTAAGCCGGGCTTGGTGGCTCAGCCTGTAATCCCACGCCTTTGGGAGGCTGAGGTGAGTGGATTGCCTGAGCCCGCGGGTTCAAGACCCACCTGGGCAGCGAGACCTCATCTCTACAATAAATCAAAAATCAGCCAGGCGTAGTAGCGCATGCCTATAATTCTGGCTATTTGGAAGGATCGCCAGAGCCCAGCAGGCGAGGCTGCGATTGGCCGGGAGCAGCCACTACACTCCAGTCTGGGTGACAGAGTGAGACTCCGACTCAAAACAAAACAAAACAAAAAACCTTTTGTAAAGCAATAATCCAACTACCAATATTGACATGTTTCTTTGCCAAACTTTGATGTTATTTTCAGGGACTTACACAGAGCCCTCTTGGGACCTGCATTAACAAACAGAAAATTCTATTTATGTTCAAGTGAGACTAGCCCAACTCCCTATCCTGTGTTCTCACAGAACCTAAGCCTGGCCTGTGGGACCCCTGCCTAATCTCCCACCCACACCCCAACAGGCATGGTCTAATGACTGACTCTGTTTGCCAGGCAACCTTCAAAGGCTGGATGGACATCATGTACGCAGCTGTAGACTCCCGGAAGGTAAGGCTGTACATGGTGAAAGCACCACCCACCCAGATGATTAGAAAGCAAGCAGCTGGAAGGTCCACCAGGAGAGAGGCAAGAGGGAGAAATGGAGGAGTTGTGTTTTGCGGCTTCCATTTGGAACACGTGCTGCTTGTTTTATAGATTATCGATCATTTTCCTCCTCTCAGTAAGTTGTCACTCTCTTACATTGGCCCCACATGATTAGATTTGTCCTTGGCCCAGAGCAAGCTGCGTATGCGTCGGTCCTGCTTTGAGGACAAGTGTGGCTCCTGGCAGCCAGCACTCCCTCCCCCTTGCCTCGTGATCTGCATATTTTCCACATAATCAGTCGTAGCAGGAATGGTGCCCTCTCAGGGCGGGACATGCGTGTGTGGAGAGAGAACCCAGGACTCCCACCCCCAGATATCCAGTAACTCAGGTGACTAGAGTTACAGCCAATGGCCTTCGCATGTCAGAGTCACCCACCTGGCCCCCAGACAAGGAGCTGACTCTCTTCCTTCTTTCCTGTCCTTTGACAGCCCGAAGAGCAGCCTAAGTATGAGGACAACATCTATATGTACATCTACTTTGTCATCTTCATCATCTTCGGCTCCTTCTTCACTCTGAACCTGTTCATTGGTGTCATCATTGATAACTTCAATCAACAAAAGAAAAAGATAGGTCTCCTCCCCTCATCACAGTGGTCAGAGATCCACCCAGATGGGAAGCACCTCTGTCCATCTCTTTTTTTTTTTTTGAATTGGAGTCACACTCTGTTGCGCAGACTGGAGTGCAGTGGCATGCTCCCGGCCACTGCAGCTTTGACCTGCTTGGCTCCAGCGAGCCTTCTGCCTCAGACTTCCAAGTAGCCGGAACTACAGGCACTCGCTACCATGCCTGGCTAATTTTTAATTTATTGTAGAGACAAGGTCTCGCCAAGTTGCCCCAGTGGATCTCGAACCCGCGGGCTCAGGCGATCCACCTGCCTCGGCCTCCCAAAGTGCTGGGATTACAGGCTGAGTCACTGAGCCCAGCCCACCTCTGTCCATCTCTAGAGAGAAAACACACCTCTCTTTCTGTAAAACCCATGCTGCCACTTCACCATGACCCTGGCTGCTGTGCTTTAGCCCCAGCCACCTCTTTCTGTTCGAGGAAGGATATTGCAGCATGTGGCTTACCACATGTACTAGCAGGCTTTTATTTTGAAGTCTATTACTGGTGTTGGTCTCCCACCAGAGGGTGGTTGGGTCAGAGAGTGTGTCCAGCAACAGAGGTGAAAAGGAAAGAAGCCGATGAATAGCTGTAGTGAGAAGTAGAAGCTGTCTAGGTAGTGTATCCGTGTTAGTCCCTAGGCTCCACCAACAAATTGAGATTTGAGAGAACAGCCTTGGAAATTTCACTTCCTTACCTGTCTTAGATGGTTAATTTTCCAAAACAAATTGAAAAAATTACTCGTTAATCATTTTGTCAGTCACGTCTGTCTTAGCAAACTCCAAGAAACCCTCCAAAGTTCTTTCTTATACCAACATTTCTAAATTTTGAATGTCATGTAAAATAAATGAGCTATTAACCAGGACTTGACTTTTTTGGGGGGGAGTCAGGGTCTCACTCTGTCACCCAAGTTGGAGTGTAATAGCATGATCATAGTTCACCACAGCCTCAGCCTTCTCAGCGCAGGCGGTTCTTCTGCCTCAGCCTCCTGAGTAGCTGGGACTGCAGGCATGTGCCACCACACCCAGCTAATTTTTTTATTTCTTGTAGAGATGAGGTCTCTGCTATGTTGCCCAGGCTGGTGTCGACCCTGGGTTCAGTCTGTCCTTCCACCTTGGCCTCCCAAAGTGCTGGTATTATAGACTTGAGCTACCATGCCCAACTTAGATCCTTTTAACTTTTTCTATCTAGAATTTAGTGGGAAAACAGGCAAAAAAAATGTTACGAGACTATAAGATGTGACTGTCTTCAGAGTTACTGCTCTCAAGTTTATCCTTCACAAAGGTCTGCAATTGAGTAGTCCTTTTTTTTTTTTTTGAGTTGGAGTCTCACTCTGTAACCCAGACTGGAGTCAGTGGCCACTTCCGGCCACTGCAGCCTCGACCTGCTGGGCTCTGGCGATCCTTCCGCCTCAGCCTTCCAAGTAGCTGGAATTACAGGCATGCGCTACCATGCCCGGCCAATTTTTTGATTTATTGTAGAGATGAGGTCTCGCTGCCCAGGCGGGTCTCGAACCCATGGGCTCGGGCAATCCACTCACCTCAGCCTCCCAAAGGCGCAGGATTACAGGCTGAGCCACCGAGCCCAGCGAGTAGTCCTTTTTCGGTCTACCCAGTGACTGGCAGATTTTAGAAATCCTGAGCTGAAAACGAAAGCAGGTATCTTTTTGACTTAGAATAATTATTCCAGATCTACCTCACTCTGGGATGGCTATTAGCTAAACTGACCTCTGGAAAGGAAAGGGGATAGGTCTCCCTCAGTTCTCAGTTTTGAACCTTAGGTCCAGATCCATAGCATGCGAGAGCCAGTTGTAATTGTTCTCTTTTTCTCTCCTTTACTTCGGAGGTCAGGACATCTTCATGACTGAAGAACAGAAGAAATACTACAATGCCATGAAAAAGCTGGGCTCAAAGAAGCCACAGAAGCCCATTCCCCGTCCCTTGGTGAGTGTGTTGTGCAGACTGGGTGCGTAGTATGAGCCCATGTGAGAAAAACACTGCTAGAGAGGAAAAGGTAAGTGGTCAACAATAACCTGGGGCCCATGAGCACTCACCTAGCCACCATCCAGAAGATCTGAGCAAGATGGCAGGAGAGCAGAGGCTGAGGTATGGGATGGCTGCCGCATAGGCCCATGACTTCCTATGAGCCTTCCTCAGGAGAAGCCAAGCATCAGCATATAAATCACATTGGCTCTGGCCCTAGTAGAGAGATGTTTTGCGAGATAACTGAAAATTAACAGGAAAGTGAAATGAAGCAGCTCTCCAACGAGTTTGAAAAAGGATTTGGTCCTTATTTTCTCTGCTTCTGTCTACTTAATGCCTTTGCAGGATGTATGTGGACGCTAAAATAATGCTGCTGGTTATTTGTGGGAGCAGAAAAGGGTAAAACTGAGAGAGTCTAGTACCTGGTCCCGCTCTTGAGCTGAGCCTTTTGGGACATACATTTGGGAGCTGAGATTCTACCTTACTGTCCTGTTGGTGGTAGCTGTCTTGTCAGAGGAGAGATGTGCCCAGTTGAGTGGCTGTCACTCCCAAAGCCAGGCTCAAAGTCCCTTCTTCTGCAACTTTCATTTAGCAACTGTAAAAACCAAAAACAAAGCAGAAATTTTAAAATAAAAGCTTACCTGACAATCTAACTTGTAGAAACAAAAGTAAAGCAACTTGGTTTGGATCAAGAGTTGGAATTCCAGCCAGAATGTTTCCCTCTCTCGTCCCATACCCTGTCCCGGCACACTCATCTCACCGACTTCCAAAAGAGAGAAAACCTTTGCAGAATAGAGTGAAAACCACCACACTAAAAGAGTCTGAAAATAAGCATCAGGCTGAGTGTCTTAGGTACTCTAACAAAAAGGCAGGGTAATCTTAAGAAAGAGAACATCTATTATATATGTATTTCCTTGATGTTAAAGCGTTCTATTTTATGATAGAAATGGGACTAAAGGGAATGGAAAAGAACTAGTATTTCTGAAGTTCTTTCTGTTCAGTGCTTTATGTACAGAAGGCTGAGTGTATTTCCTGCTGCATTAAAATATAAAAACAGTGTGGCAGGAAATATTAATAAAGAGTGATAAACATTCATTCAGCAAATATTTATAGGCTTCCCACTATGTAGCAGCCACTAAGAATCATGTGATGAACACGGGTATAGACTCTACCGTAATAGAGCTTTTAATATAGTGGGGCAGACCGATCATAAATAAGCAAGTAACTATGAAAGAATGTGGAATGCTGTGGGAACAAATTCAATGGCGGGCTCTGGGGGGGGCTTACTTCATGTTAGTAGCTAGAGAAAGCCTCGCCAGGGACAGTCTGTTGGAGTGGATGAGAAGGCGCCAAAGAGCTGGGAAAGAGATTCCTGGCAAAGCAAGCAGGGCCCTAAACGCAGGACACCGTGGCATGGCCAGGTGGCGATGGGCCAGAGGAAGGCATGGATGAGTAGGTCAGACGGTGCCAGGCAACTCTCTAAGCCAGGGTAACAACAGGAACTGTGTTGCGAGTCTGGTGGAAGCTATCGAAAGGTTTTAAGGAGGGCAATGACGTGATCTGTTTGTGTTTTAAATAACCCCACTGGCTACATCAGACAGGGCAGGAGAGGAAGCAGGGAGACTGGTTGCAAGACGTGCAGTCCAGATAGAGACGGTGGTGGCTCAAGTTCGAAGAGGGCCAGAAGAAATGGAATGAGGCAGATAAATTCAAGTTCTACTATTAGACCTTCAGTGGATCAGATGGGGCATGAGGAGACAAAGATGTCTCTCGGATCTCTGACTTGAGAGACTGGGTGAACCACTGAGGTTCGAGAGGAATAAGCTGGGTAAGGGGCAGGAGACAGGATTTGGCTCTACTTTGGACTGAAGTTTGAGATGCTTGGAGCCGTGAGCTTTGAGATGTTATGAGTCATCAAGGAGAGATGATGTGTAAGCAACACATGAGCTCAGAGAAAAGGTGTGGCTAAAGAAGAAAGACTTGAGAAGTGTCCGTACATGGAATCACGGAGGCAGTTGAAACACTGAGCTCTCCAGGGCAAAATGTACAGAAAGGAGAGATTAAGAAATGTCCGGGCCGGGCTTGGTAGTTCAGCCTGTAATCCCAGCACTTTGGGAGGCCAAGGTGAGTGGATTGCCTGAGCCTGCG